>NW_025111170.1:0-253484 GCF_015476425.1 Leptopilina heterotoma
GGAAAAGATTGACCTCCGAGAGATTAGGGATAGCAAACCCGTGAAAGGACAAATTTATATTACCCGTAACGAAAATACGAAGTTATCGATGTTTCAGGTAAAAGAGGTACCATTCGACCCGAAATAGTTGGGATGATGTGATAAGGGACTTAAAAATTTAAGGAAAGTTTTTAGAAACAGATGTCAAAATTCTTGTAGATAGCGAATACTGGAGATTTGCTAGGTGCAATTCCCAAGGAAAAGGGCTGCTGAACTCGTAACAGGAATTTTCCGCGGTGGCGACGTCACTATCACCCTTTGCCACGGAAAAAATCGAAGTACCTCCTGAAAGCTTGCGCAGTAAGATCATTGCCGAATTCCACTCCAGTCTAATCGGGGGCATAAAGGAATTTTCCAAAACGTACCGTAGAATTCGAGAACGATATTATTGGCCACGAATGCGCGACGACGTCACACAATTCATTCGCGGGGTGTAAAAGCTGTTTTCGAGAACAAGCTAGTTAGGGCGCGAACTAGGGAACCGATGTAATCACCGACACTCCAGCGATGCCTTTTGATAAAGTTTCGCTGGATACGGTTGGGGAAACTACAAACAACCCCGAATGGAAATCGTCACATCCTCACGATGCAGGATAACTTTTCCAAATATTGTATTGCGGTCCCAATCCCAAATATCGAGACTAAAACAATTGCCCACGCGGTGGCAACTACCTAACCTTTTCTCTGTCTTCGGAGCCACCACGATGCGTGCGGACTGACAGAGGAGCAAGTTTCGTGAGTTCATTGATGCGCAAATTGGAAAAAATTTTTGGCGTCAAACAACTTACTACTTCCGGATACCGACCACAAACAAATGGTGCGCTCGAGAGAAGCCACATTGAACTGACGGATTATATTAAACATTATGCAAGGGATTTCGACGATGGGATCGTTTGCTCCCATTTGCCATGTTCAAACTATAATACCTCAGTTCATGAAGCTACAAATTTTACACCATACGAGCTCGTGTTCGGTCATTTGGCAAGAGCACCCAGCTCATTACCCCAAGGCGGCCGGAAGTCGAAACCTATGGCTCTTATCTTAAGGACCTAATTACCCGAATGAACGAACTGCAAAACCTCGCAGCTAAATATTTGGTTCAAATCAAAAGGAAAGGTCGAAACAAGCGTACGATAGAAAAACTAGACCTTTAAATGCTAAAATAGGGGATAAGGTTTATGTTTATAAGGAAGTTCGAACAAATAAGTTCGATAAACGAGCAGATGGCCCTTTCACTATCATAGGATTCACCGAAAATAATAACGTGGTCCTAGAAAACGAAAACGGCGCGAGATTTTCAAAACATAGGGACAAGGTCATGGTTGCCCATATATAATTCCAATCACTAATGTTCAATATTGTTCTAGAATGCGGATGATCAACCAATTCACGATGATGGGAGTTGCTGTCCTAACTTTGCTATGTTTCCTTCCGATCACGACAGAAGCCCGGCAGGGAACCCTAAGCCAACCTGATGCGACTACAGGAAGTGACCAGTACCAGATCACCCCTTTCCCAATCCAGTAGCGGTATGTACTCTCGAGTACAATCGGGGAAGAGTCCGGAGATCGGTTAGCAATTGAGAATTGCCGTTGTTCCTGGAGCGTCGGAAAGCAGTGCTGATTTTTCGACGATCTAAAGCAGCGTCTAAAGAAGCTAGGAGCGCAGTTGTGGACCTGAAGAAGAATGGTGTTTGGATTTAATGGAATCATACCAATGTGGAAGACCGATGGGAAATGGCCTCTGAACTCCAAAACAATTCCGGATCCAAATCGAAGAATTAGAGAATACCAAAAGAACCTCACCTAAAAGAATGACCTCACACTACGAGCAAGACGGGCTGTTCCTCTACTTGGCTTCCTGGGAAAAAATTGCAGGACCAATCATTGGTGTAATGACATACGATGATGGAGAGAGATATAATGCAGCCATCCGAAACTTGAACGAAGCCCAAGCTAACCTATCACACCTCCGTCGCGAAAGCAGACTCATGTAGTCAGATCACAGCTTGATTCATTACACGCTCAGGTACAGCGACATGGCTCCCTGCTGCAGCATCTACAGGAACAACTCCAAAACGCTGGCTGCCCAGAACCTCGTCAAGATGAAGGCTGAAATGGAGAGAAGAAACCTGACCTTCGCCATAGCCAGGGCCCTGAACTAGGACTCGATCACAGTATTCAGGCAACCTCTACCATGTTGGAAGCAGTTCATGAGGCCAGGAAGGGACAGTTGCATCCTGGGCTCATCACCTCCGCCAGCTAGAAACCAATTCTCAGAGAAGTCAAGACAACCTCAAGGACGTGAAATTTCCTCTAACAGGACCAAGCTCAGCGTCGACACGAACTAATGCATATCTCCACGGTCACAATCCATTGTGAAAACCAACAGCTTAACGTTCTCATCGATATTCCCCTCTTGGAAAAATATAACTACCATGGCCTTCAAGCTTCACTCACTCCCCACCACCCAAGAAAATGCTCGGAAAATGGTACTGGAAGAGCATATGGTAAACTCCAAATATGATTATTTGATAATAGAGACGAGGATCAACGAACATACCTCCCGCTGAAGGAGCAATACTGGGACCAATGTAAGTCAACGACAATCATTCCATGCCATGCCTTCAAGGTGCCTCCATCTACGATTTTCAACAACGAGCATCCTGTGAGGCTTAACTCTTAATTAAACCAAACTACGGAAGCCCTAAGGTTTTGTGAAAGTGAGAATTACCAGCAAACAAGAATCTTACTGGAAACCACTGAATTCTAGTGGCGGCTGGATCTATCTCCTTCGCAGCTCCGGAAAACTGCAACGATTGTTTGCCACTCCCTTAGTCCAGTGAAAATTGAGTTAAGTAAATGCCGGAACATCACAAACTGGGACCCGGATGCTCCCTAAAAACCAAGGACACTATCATCCAGCCACGACCGCCCAGGCCGGGGAATCTGAGTTTATCTTCGAATCAGAACTACATTTAAATTTAACCACATTATCGCCATATTGGCAAGATACGGTCACCTGCTAAAAGGAATAACGTTTGCTGCTAACCCCGTTCTGGGAAGGAACCCGAACTCTCCACCTTCGAGGCCAACTCCAAGACACTAGACGATCTGGAACAGCAGCTGCAGGAATTATCTCTCCAACATCACCTCGGAGGAGAACACCGGACCTTGGTATATGGATCATACGGAGGACTGGTTCTACTGTCCATGATTCTCAGCTGTACATTTGCCGCGTTCCATGCCAATCTGGAATAGCTAAATTTAGCCGAATGTGGCTCGTCCGGAACAAAGAGTGAGAGTTTTTGAACTACCAGTTTCAAAACTAGCAAGACCAAGCCCCCCCGTTCGCCAGCCAGGAGAAGGAAGAGCCAGTGTACAAAGGAGATCGCCCCGCCCCCGACAAAGCGAGGAGAGACAACTATGAGAATAGAAAAGGCATCGACCTCCGGGCATATCGACCAACCTAAGGGAGAAAAAGCTCGCAACATTTGAAGAATCTCAGCAACGGAAGATCAGATGACTGATTGAAGGACTGGAATCCTGGACCTTTCCTGTCCCGACAGAAGATGACAACAAAAAGAAACAGAAAGTCTTCGACCACCACCAGGCGTTTTCACCACCAAAAGAACGACATCCCGGAAGACAACTCCGAAGATCACCGGAGAAGGCTAGCACCGCCCAAATCACAACTGACAATGAGAATCGCGGTAGCTCCCATAATTATTCGAGATAAGTAAATTCTTATTAAAATAATAATCATTTCAAGTAATTAATTAAGTAGTCTTAACAACCAAGGGTTTTTAACCTAATAATAATAAAAAAAAACCAACAAGGAAATTTTATATAAAATTCAAAAAAAAATTTTAATAAGTAAAGTAATAATAATAATGTAATAACAATATAAATCTAAATGAATAAACATAATTTTAAAAAAAAAAGAAAACCCTTTAAACGTCGATCGAGGAATTTTAGTGTCAGCAACTACCCTATTGGGTGACCAATTAGAAGGATACTTTTAATAAAGTGTGTAGTGAGAGATGTCGATGATGTCGGTACCGTCGGGATGTGTCCGGCTTAATCTCTGTTTTAAAAGAAAAACTAAAAAGAATTTTGTGAGGGAGGCTTACACGGTCTTACCGACTATGCAGCCGTTTGGGCCGCCCTCAAGAATCGCCAAACTTCCCTCCTACCATTTAGTCAACGGTAGTGAGCGTCTATGTATTGCAACGCATAGACGCCCACTCATGAGCTATGGGAGTGTTGGGTCAGTGCCTTGTCATCGACAACTCTCACTTATCTGTGCACCATTGTATAACATAGGATTTAAGAACTAAGTGATTGTGAGTACGAATTATCAATGATGGATAGCCGCCAACGATATCAGTACCGTCGGGATGTGTCCGGCTTAATCTCTGTTTTAAAAGAAAAACTAAGAAGAATTTTGTGAGGGAGGCTTACACGGTCTTACCGACTATGCAGCCGTTTGGGCCGCCCTCAAAATCGCCAAACTTCCCTCCTACCATGTAGTCAACGGTAGTGGGCGTCTATGTGTTGTAATACATAGACGCCCACTCATGAGCTATGGGAGTTTTGGGTCAGTACCTGACCGTCGGCGGCTCTCCTAATAAACTGAGTTGTCATTTCTCTCAGAACGAATATAGGAATCGAAAAACGGGATTATCACAGTTGGCCCCGGGATAATTGACATTCCAGCCATTACTATACTTACACTCAGTCTCAGAGTTATATGCAAATTGTCAATCAGATATCTGATTCGAGGCAACATTCCGTATGTGCGACAACAAAATTAGGCGCGTTTATAATAAGTTTTATGCCACTTACATGATCATTCCACGGTGCCGCGGGATGAGGATTCGGACCGAGATAATCATCCCTTTGTTAAAAAGAAAATTTATTATTTTTTTTTCCTCGGGATGGTGCGAGTGTGCAGCTACACTATTATATTCAATTCACCTACGCTATTTATGAAACAATGTACAGCCGAATAAAAAAAAAAGGGGAAGTAAATTTAATAAAAAAAAAAAATTACAGAATAAAAACAGCAAGCGTTAGGAAAATATTGGTGAATTTATTAAAGAATAGAAAAATAAAGAAAACCAAAAGATGGAACAGTAACATGAGCAATCATAAGGTTATACAAAAAGGGATTTCTCTCACCGGTGTATTAAGTACATATAAAAATTTAAAAAAAGATGGATGCTATATAAAATTTTTCCCTTATGCATAATTAATTAGGCACTTCTAAAGGGTCTCGATCATCTCCTCCCACGGTCCACGGCCCTTTCCTGAGCAGTCCATTAGAGTCGACCTCCTGCCACTGCTCATCTGGTTCCACGTTAAAGGACTAAAAGAAAAAAAAGGGGAATATAAATATATTCTACCATAGCTTAAAAAAAAAATAATATACTTCTTCAATTTCGGAAAATTTCCAAACAGAAAATTTTTTTTTTAATAAAAATTTGTTACAAAATTCTAAGGGAATTTACCAGTAAAAATAGTGTACACTTGACTCCCTGTGTAAATTCCCCTTCGCGAAATTCCTTAATATAATAAATTCAGTAAAACAAAAAGGGGAGAAATCGGAAAAGGAAAGGTGGGTCTAAATAATCCAAATAAGACGTTGACGTTCAAGAACATCTTGAGTCCTTACCAATGCCCACCGACAGCGCCCCTGCGGCCTCCCCTCACGGCTCCAAAAGAACGCTTGGAGAAACGTAAGTCGTAATATCCTATTAAAGGGCTGGTACCCAGTAGCAGGAGGCACCCCTGGGAGCGAGCTCATTGAACTAAAAGAAAAACAAAAGAGAAAAGTTTCGTCCCGATTCAGAAACCAGAATGAATCGATTAGCCTAGAACAAGTTACAGTCCTCGAACTAAGTACCTAAATTAAGGAAAAGTACGTAATTCAATTGAATCCTTAAGGCACGTGAATACGTACTTCTGAGTAACGGGGATTCTATACTTCATTAGAACAATTCTATTTAAATAGTTAAGCAGATTTAATCCTTATAATGTTTGTTTTATGAATAAATAATTTTCATACTGAAAATGATAATGTAATTTGAAAATATAATTTTTAACAAAATATGCAGGCCTCCCACTCACGACATTTAACACTTTTGACATTTTCAACTATTAAAAAAAAAAATTTTTTTTTTTTGACACTAATGACACTATTTTAATTCAGATTTGAACAAAGAAAGACAAATTTGGCCCTTATTGACGCCTAACTTTTCACTTTTGCCCCTAAGGTACGTAATTTTAATGCCGGAGGTAGTTCGAGGCCTGAAATTATCCTGAGCTCTTACCAGTAAATGTTGCTATCCTTGCCGCGCCATTTACCCTGAATAAGTCGGGTAGATTCTCGCCCCTCTTTCACCTCCGTCAGGTTAACGAAATCCTTCTAAAATTAATAAGCAATCATAACTATTCGGAAGAGATGCCCTCCCCTGGGTCCACATTAAATCTCTTGTCAATTATGAAGTTATTCCTACACTTACCATGGCCCAGAAGCCGCGACATAAGTGCTGCTGGGTAGCCTCGTCCCACCGATACTCCTGGTACCACCGAGAGCGGGAGTAGAGTTTCGGGTGGCTTTCTCTAGCCAACCGGGCATCATGGTACCAGGCCTCCCCTTCATCTCTTCTATGGGGGGCTGGTCTCCAAGCCCCGAATTTAATCAAAAATCTAAAGGAAAGAAGGGAATAAATACGCTTGAATCCGAATACGTGGGACTTCTCCCATTCGAGTTTAGAGTACACATATATGTGTTCTAGTTCTGTTTACAACTTTTGATTATTAAAGGAAAAGGAAGGCATAAATTCAGTAGAATAAAATCATTTAATTATTTTAATTGATAAATAAAGTGCTAATTTTCATTGTGAAAAATGGCTAACAATTATTAGTGAATTGATTCTATCAAATTAATCGAGATATGGAAAATGTCAATTTTTATGTTAAAAAAAAAAGAGAGAAGAGATATTATGACTCATTAAATTCTACATTTTAATAAATTACATTATAGTCTTCGATTATATAAATAACTATTATAATTACCCAAAATTGTTAATAGGTTATTTAAATATTATACATTGTTATTCCATTACAATAATTCTATTTTATTATTATCACATATCATTGATAAATAATTATCCAATATTATTTTAGGAATAAATAATTATTGTAAAATTGTGCATATGACCTTTGCATTATTTGAAAGGTGATTAAATTTTAATTTGACAGGTTTACGAACGTCAAACAACTAGGAAACTATCCTTTTGACATAAAGGATTCCATTTAAAAATAAAAAAAAATATATATACCAAACAACAAATTAAAATGAGCTAAATTCTTATAAATTTTTACAGTTCTGGATTCCTTGGTAGAAAATAACTAAAATATTAAGATAATTTTAAAATTATTTACATCACATGAACAATAGGAAAATAGAGTTTTCTATTATATCAGAGCGTTACAGCCATTTAAGAAAGTTCATCCAAAGAAATGCAGTATAAAAAAAAAATATAATCATTATAACATTTAAAAACTTGAAATTTTATTAATAAATTTTCGGACAAAACAAATATTAAAAAAAAAAATATATATATATTTAAAACCTACAAAATTTATTTGTTTATACAATTTGTGCATATAATTAAAATTTTATCGTATCACGTGTAGAGTTCGTTTAAAAATGATTTTATTTCAATATAATATACAGGGTGGTCACGGGTTTTAGTTTATCAATTTCCCTGGCCCAAAACTTTTTTTTTTGGATACTAATTTTCAAAATATTCGTTATTTATAATCGAGTGTAATAAAGTAAGTCTGTTTATAAGTTTTCCACAATAAGTTTATTTCAAGTAAATTTTTACTTACTTTCTAAATTTAAACACTAATTCGATTTGGTGGCTGACTTTTCTTTTGAATGGGTAAAATTTGCCAATAAATAATCCTTTCTACTAATTTAGTGAAGTTTGCTAGTTGGAAGGCAGGAAGTCGGTAACTAATTAAAATTAACAAATATTTTTTCACTGATTGATATTTGGAGAGTACTTATAAACAATTTTTAATTTCTACATACATACAATAGTTATTTATAAACAACTTTAAATACAATTTATTGATAAAATATTAGAAACATAAGAACATAGATTTAGGAAACATCAATCAAAATTATCTTCTACAATTTTAAACTAAATTTCATCTGTGAATCAATAAATTTAAATAATTTTCTAAAAAAGATTCTTCTAGAATTCGATTAAAATACAAAAACTCAATTTTATTAATTGTAACTCTCTATTATCTTTTAAGATAATATATTTTCAGAAAATTATAAAGAAGTTCTTACAATTGATTTTTTTTTGGAAACATTTCTAAATAATCCTTAAAAGGGGATAATAGTTCTTCAATTTTGGAAAATTTCCAAACAATCAAAATTTTGTAAGAACTTAAAGAATAATTGAATTAAAAAAAAATAATATTCTTTCGTCCTACGTGGGAACTACTTTTCTTTTCCTATTTTCTTTTAATATCAAAAGTGTTGGCAAATATTGGAATATTTTTCTGACTTCATATTTTATATTTAAATGCTATTCTCTATATTTAAATTATATTCCAAATTTTCATTACTTCTATACTTTACATTTTACTACGTTTGCTTTCAATCTTTAAATAATTTTAAAATGAAATTATTTTGTTTCAAAACTTAGCCTTAATTTTAACGTCTCTTGTTAAGAATCTTCATTTAAGTTTTCAAATAATATTTGTAATATTTGAATTTTTTTTCCTGTTTAAACAATTTTAAAACATTTGAATATTTTTGCAATATTTATACAAATTTTCCCTCAAAATATTTAAATAAATTTCTCTGAATATATGAATATTTTTTTTTCTCCTTTCTCGAAATCAAAATATTATTCGCTTATAATTTAATAAACTTCTAGATAAATAAAAGAATTTTTCAACGAAATAATTTTTTGTAAAAAAAAAATCTTTTTATATTATATATACTATCTGGAGGTCAGGAAAATAACGATTAAAAATTTGTAGCAACCCCGAATTGTAATTAAAAACCTTACTCACCCTCGAGTGGAATTCAATGCTCCTAGAATGCAAAAGGATTGAAGGGCGGCGTTGTACTTTAGTAGGCGAATCACTGCAGGGAGTGGAGGGCCTCGTTGGGCCCATTCCTCTTTCCTGCAGATTTTCTCCTCCGAGCCGGTACCGGAATGCGGGGTATCATCACCGCAAGCCGCATCTTCCCCTGCGATTTCCCCATCAAGATTATCCGGCACCCAGATACGTTTCATAAACCTCCCTCTCCTGAGTTTTTGGTCCTCCTCCGGGTAAATCCTGAAAAACTCTCGAACTCTCCAAAGAGTGTCCAAATAATCCTCCAGATCAGCGGGTTCTGATGCTGAATCAGAAAAGGCCGTGAGGGTATGGAATTCCTCCCTGCCGCCCTTGTCGAAATCTGGTAGGGACATCACAAATAAAAAAGGGAATCACTTTGCACCACTTTTTTCTTTTTTTCCTCTCTTCCTCACACAAACACTAAGCGCCCGGACGACAAAGAAACTTTTTTTTTTTCACTTATTGCACCAACCTACTCCGATATCAGCGACAATGAGACTGGAACCGATATCCCGCGTCCCCGGGGACTTGATCATGTGACCATAACTCTACGCAGTATGCTGGGTTGCCACATGTGATGTATGGCGAGTCAAATGCTACGCTAAATGAACTGTGATAATCTAAGTAAGCTTTGCGCTCGATGATTAATTAAAATAAAAAGGGAAGACTGTAAAGGAAGGGTTCTAGGTTGGGGCTGATTTTCGGTATTAAAACGAACCATGCCGATGTGATGCCGAGGTCGGCACTAGATCTGTGCCTTTCTATTTACAGTAAAGAACACCTGGAAAATAATTTTGTTAAATTATATTAACTTCGGACGAATTTTACCATGAGGAAGTTTCTCTTGTCTTTTTTGTACTCCCTAAGACGGAATTGGTCTGTTGGAGAAAACTGAGATTCCAAATATTCGTGATTGAAAATTCCGGTGACTATTGATTGGATGATCGGCGAAAATTGACTTGACCGGAAATTCTATGTCAAACCGGGAACTTTCATCAAATTACACAAAGGCGAGAATTCTTATTTAGTTTGTTAAAAAAGGGGGGTCATTCAAGTGACAGAATTTTGTGAAATTCATCGGAAAATAATTAAATTGGTTAAAGAATTTAATTTAAGAAACTTTCTAACAAACGCAGAATTTTCAAAGTTCGTTAACTTATTAATTGATAAATAACCGAATTAAAATAAAGGACACATTCTAAGATATTCACGTTCCTTAGTTCGAAATTACAATTACAATTTTATTAAAAAAAAAAAATTTTATATATATATAATAAACACATGCTTAAAACTTTGAATAAAATTGAATTCAAATTTTGCAATATTTTGTCCACAAAGATACAAAGGACAAGATTAGTCTCTACAAATTCAAGGGAATTCTTTGTTTAATTTGGGATAGATGTGCCGTTTGTAACCACTGTACAGTTGTGGCTATTTTTTTTTATTAAAGTCAATATTACAAAACTATTCTGAACTTACGAGTGGATTATAGATATATTTATAGAATTCCGAAATAAGTAGACGACACTCTGTTATCTTAAAAAAAAAGGGATAAATATAATAATCAGGAAATCTAGTGCTTTAATAAATTTATTTTCTTAATGACAAAGACGAACCGTTTAAAGTGGCCACAACTAGTATTCTACCCTGATTATTTTCGGGAAATTGATCTTTTGTAAATAACAGGTTAAAATAATCAAGTCCCAATGAGAATTTTGCTATCCAAATAAGTTGATTTGGATAAAATTAACAATTTCTTAATTGGAATTCGAGCATTTTTCTTTGAAATCTATTGAACCATTAGAGAGAGAGAGGGAATTCTTCTTCCTTAATATGCGAATGGAAATATTCATACAACAAATGAAGAGAGACATATGTGTTGCAGCTACGTTAGAATTGTTGAATTTTGGGGACAAAATTACGGAATTTTCGCGGTGGATTGTAATATACTTTCCGGCTTGATCTGGCAACACCGTTTAAATAATTATTTTCAAAATTATTTCCAGCATCAAGGCTTGCTACCACATAGCAGGGCCTTGATGTTGGACACCCGACACCCTGATAAGCCTGACTCTGTCAGCAAAATATTTCTCTACCGAGCTCACGAAAGAGCCAACTAAAATAATATATCAATTAATTGTTCAAAAAAAAAAATTACTCTCTTAAAGCAATGAATTGGAAACAACATCGCTGCTGTAATAAAATAAGCAACGTTGCAGCAATGTTGCGAAGCCATACGGCGATAAACATCATTGTTGCAATAATAATAAACAACATTGTTGTAATGGTAGGGAGGAAGAGTTTCTTCTCCTTCTTTCTTTTCTCTTTCGGCAGCGCTGCAAGAATTTTAAATCATGATGGAAGACGCATCAAGAAAATGCGCATATGTGTAGACGGTGACGCACACGGGTTGGTACTTGCGGGACGAAGGTACCAATACCTTCACAGTTTTAAGAACTCGCACCATTGTAACTCTAGGCTATAGACATCAACACTCTCGCAGGTCTCCCTCCGCTACAAACTCACACGTACGCCTATACTCGCCTCTACTCCTTGCTTCTTGCTCAACGGAACCTTCCCTTTTCCCCCGGCCTACAAGTTGAATTGCTGCATCATAACAAACGCACGTGCGTTTGACTAATGGCCAATTGCTACCACAGGCCATAAGCTCAATAGCTGTATCCGTAAAGGGAAAGGGACAATTTTGAATATAAAATACACATTTCTCAAAAAAAAAAAATATATATATATATTTAAACAAATTGAGAAAACAACATCAACCACCATGGTATAATAAATTACCCTTTATTTGGTTATGGTGGTGTGAATATAGTTATTAACAATAGTTAAAAAAAAAATATAATAATTATTGATAATGGAATTATTATTCCAGAAAAGGATCAAGTTTACTCTTTCCCGTTCTCACGGAGCTACCGTGAGAATCAAAAAGATCAGCAAAACGCACTGACCAATGGGCCGCGAATCCTACTCCCTACCTTAGGACCCATTATCACCTAATCACCCCACCTTGGAAAGAAGCAAGGACTAGAGGCTAGTCAAAATCTTTTAATCTGAGCAGTACAACTTCTTGTTTCTCCTAAGTAACACCTCTACTGGTCTTGACCTGGCAAGGTGTGACGAGATCAAGAACGCCGCGACTAAGCCCGTCTGCGCGTCGGACCCCCGCGACAACTTCTAAAAGTAACGCGAAAGGCGGACGAAAAATTCTAATAGAATCTCTTAACCGACGGAGTCCTGCGAGGATTGTTTTTGAAAAGTTAGTTAATTAAGGTGCAAAACCGAAGTAAACCAACTTGTTCCCGTAACCGGTCAGCCCGTGCGTGTGGCACCTGCACCGTTCAAAACCAACGGCCCGCGAAATTTTTCTCTGTAATTCTGCTAAGCGCATTCTGATAGTGCTGACGAAAGAATTTGAGAAAAGCTCTTTGCACCCAAAACTCAATGTATTAATTATCAAAAGTCACCCTCTAATAAAGAAAAGTGCTCGAATTTAAACGAACTATAATAACCTGATAATTAAGAGCTGTGTGTGTGCAACGACGAAATTGTTTCTGCCCGACGGCAACTGTGGTATCATCGCTACCGTCGGTAGTTGTAAGTAAAAGAATCTGTATCGTTCTAACGAATTATTATTATCCTTAATAAACTTTCTTAACTAACTCTGTCTCAACTATACTTACCTTTCACACCTACTTCAACTAAAACACAATAGAATCGTCAATTAAAGCGGTGCTTAACTTTTAAAAGTGGATAAACGAACCTACAATTTCAAACAAATTCCCAAGGGAATTTGGCAGCTTGGTGCCTCCCCAAATTCAGAAATAATAAGGGCCATCTCAAAAGCCCAAACAAAAGAAAGAAATTTTTTTTTTATTTTCCGGTTTGTAACAAGCTGATTAGTCATAAAATATTTTCAATAGAAAAATATTCTTGGAAAAGTACTTATCCTATATAAATCTAAAATATTTCAAAATAGCTTTGCAAAGAATTGTTTTACTAATTATTTTTATTTTTTTATGTCAAAAGTCCACTTGAACGACAAGCAGCTTCTGCATTTTCTGCTCGGAATAGTCATAAAATATTTTTAGTAGAAAAATCTTCTTGGAAAAGTACTTATCCTATAAAAATCTAATAATTTTAAAAATACATTTAAAAAGAATTGTTTTACTAATTATTTTTATTTTTTTATGTCAAAAGTCCACTTGAACGACAAACAACATCTGCATTTTCTGCTCGGAATAGTCATAAAATATTTTCAGTAAAAAAATCTTCTTGGAAAAGTACTTATCCTATAAAAATCTATAAAATTTCAAAATAGCTTGCAAAAAATTTTTTTTTTTAAATAATTTTTTTTTTTGAGAAAAGTCTACTTGAACGACAAGCAATTTCTGCATATTCTGCTCGGAATAGTCATAAAATATTTTTAGTAGAAAAATCTTCTTGGAAAAGTACTTATCCTATAAAAATCTATAAAATTTCAAAATAGCTTGCAAAGAATTTTTTTTTTTAAATTAATATATTTTTTTAAGAGAAAAGTACACATGAACGACAAGGAACTTCTGCATTTTCTGATCGGATTAATCATAAAATATTTTCAATAGAAAAATCTTCTTGGAAAAGTACTTATCCTATAAAAATCTAAAATATTTCAAAATAGCTTTGCAAAGAATTGCTTTACTAATTATTTTTATTTTTTTATGTCAAAAGTCTACTTGATCGACAAACAACTTCTGCAATTTCTGCTCGGAATAGTCATAAAATATTTTCAGTAGAAAAATCTTCTTGGAAAAGTACTTATCCTATAAAAATCTAATAATTTTAAAAATACATTTAAAAATAATTGTTTTACTAATTATTTTTATTTTTTTATGTCAAAAGTCCACTTGAACGACAAACAACATCTGCATTTTCTGCTCGGAATAGTCATAAAATATTTTCAGTAAAAAAATCTTCTTGGAAAAGTACTTATACTATAAAAATCAAATAAATTTAAAAATAACTTTGCAAAGATATATAAAAATCTATAAATCTATAAAAATCTAAAATATTTCAAAATAGCTTTGCAAAGAATTGTTTTACTAATTATTTTTATTTTTTTATGTCAAAAGTCTACTTGAACGACAAGCAACTTCTGCATTTTCTGCTCGGATTAGTCATAAAATATTTTCAGTAAAAAGTCTTCTTGGAAAAGTACTTATCCTATAAAAATCTAACAAATTTAAAAACACTTTTGAAAAGAATTGTTTTACTAATTATTTTTATTTTTTTATGTCAAAAGTCCACTTGAACGACAAGCAACTTCTGCATTTTCTGCTCGGATTAGTCATAAAATATTTTCAATAGAAAAATATTCTTGGAAAAGTACTTATCCTATATAAATCTAAAATATTTCAAAATAGCTTTGCAAAGAATTGTTTTACTAATTATTTTTATTTTTTTATGTCAAAAGTCCACTTGAACGACAAGCAGCTTCTGCATTTTCTGCTCGGAATAGTCATAAAATATTTTTAGTAGAAAAATCTTCTTGGAAAAGTACTTATCCTATAAAAATCTAATAATTTTAAAAATACATTTAAAAAGAATTGTTTTACTAATTATTTTTATTTTTTTATGTCAAAAGTCCACTTGAACGACAAGCAACTTCTGCATTTTCTGCTCGGAATAGTCATAAAATATTTTCAGTAGAAAAATCTTCTTGGAAAAGTACTTATCCCATAAAAATCTAATAGTTTTAAAAATACATTTAAAAAGAATTGTTTTACTAATTATTTTTATTTTTTTATGTCAAAAGTCCACTTGAACGACAAACAACTTCTGAATTTTCTGCTCGGAATAGTCATAAAATATTTTCAGTAGAAAAATCTTCTTGGAAAAGTACTTATCCTATAAAAATCTAATAATTTTAAAAATACATTTAAAAAGAATTGTTTTACTAATTATTTTTATTTTTTTATGTCAAAAGTCCACTTGAACGACAAACAACATCTGCATTTTCTGCTCGGAATAGTCATAAAATATTTTCAGTAAAAAAATCTTCTTGGAAAAGTACTTATCCTATAAAAATCAAATAAATTTAAAAATAACTTTGCAAAGAATTTTTTTTTTAAATAATATTTTTTTTGAGAAAAGTCCACTTGAACGACAAGCAACTTTTGCATTTTCTGCTCGGATTAGTCATAAAATATTTTCAATAGAAAAATATTCTTGGAAAAGTACTTATCCTATATAAATCTAAAATATTTCAAAATAGCTTTGCAAAGAATTGTTTTACTAATTATTTTTATTTTTTTATGTCAAAAGTCCACTTGAACGACAAGCAACTTTTGCATTTTCTGCTCGGAATAGTCATAAAATATTTTTAGTAGAAAAATCTTCTTGGAAAAGTACTTATCCTATAAAAATCTAATAAATTTCAAAATGGCTTTCAAAGAATTTTGTTAATAATTAATTTCATTTTTTATGACAAAAGTCTACTTGAACGACAAGGAACTTCTGTAGTTTCTGCTCGGAATAGTCATAAATTATTTTCAGTAGAAAAATCTTCTTGGAAAAATACTTATCCTATAAAAATCTAATAAATTTCAAAATAGCCTGCAAAGAATTTTTTTTTAAATAAATATATTTTTTTAAGAAAAAAGAACACTTGAACGACAAGGAACTTCTGCATTTTCAGATCGGATTAATCATAAAATATTTTTAATAGAGAAATCTTCTTGGAAAAGTACTTATCCTATAAAAATCTAAAATATTTCAAAATAGCTTTGCAAAGAATTGTTTTACTAATTATTTTTATTTTTTTATGTCAAAAGTCCACTTGAACGACAAGCAACTTCTGCATTTTCTGCTCGGAATAGTCATAAAATATTTTCAGTAGAAAAATCTTCTTGGAAAAGTACTTATCCTATAAAAATCTAATAATTTTAAAAATACATTTAAAAAGAATTGTTTTACTAATTATTTTTATTTTTTTATGTCAAAAGTCCACTTGAACGACAAACAACATCTGCATTTTCTGCTCGGAATAGTCATAAAATATTTTCAGTAAAAAAATCTTCTTGGAAAAGTACTTATCCTATAAAAATCTAATAATTTTAAAAATACATTTAAAAAGAATTGTTTTACTAATTATTTTTATTTTTTTATGTCAAAAGTCCACTTGAACGACAAACAACATCTGCATTTTCTGCTCGGAATAGTCATAAAATATTTTCAGTAAAAAAATCTTCTTGGAAAAGTACTTATCTTATAAAAATCTATAAAATTTCAAAATAGCTTGCAAAGAATTTTTTTTTTAAATAATTTTTTTTTTTGAGAAAAGTCTACTTGAACGACAAGCAATTTCTGCATATTCTGCTCGGAATAGTCATAAAATATTTTTAGTAGAAAAATCTTCTTGGAAAAGTACTTATCCTATAAAAATCTATATAATTTCAAAATAGCTTGCAAAGAATTTTTTTTTAAATTAATATATTTTTTTAAGAGAAAAGTACACATGAACGACAAGGAACTTCTGCATTTTCTGATCGGATTAATCATAAAATATTTTTAATAGAAAAATCTTCTTGGAAAAGTACTTATCCTACCTAAAAAAAGCATGAGCGAGAAGTCTCGAATTGAACAATTTCGACTCTCGAAATAGATCGAATGGTCGAATTAACTTATAGCATTGAACGTGTGAATAGAAGAAGGGAATGTGTGAATTGAAGTGCGCTTTTGACTCTAAAAGTGATATCACACGGCAACAACCTCATTTTTACTTTCTCTATATACTGTGTAGATGTCGCAAATCGGATAGATTTACGACGATAGTAAGATCACATATTAATGTTACGTTAATGTTTTTAGAGCGTCATCGCATGCATAAATGAAAAGTTTTCATTTGTGTTCTAAAATTCATTATTTACAAAAAATAAAAAGACAAACCTATTCGCCTTAGTGTGATTTTTAGTCATTTGTGAATAGTCTTAATTTTTTTTTGTGATAAAAAGTTTTACTGAGGTGTAATTTTTTATATATACAAGAAAAAATTTGATAGTTGTGCATTGTGAATATATATATATATACATATTTTTTTATGTATATATTTTATATTTAAAGAAAGGATTGATTTGTTATTATATTAGTCAATGCAATAAATTATTAGTATAGTTTATGTGTAATAAATTATTGTATTATTAATATATTGTGAAAATATTATTTTGATTGTTGTAAAAACAGTAAAATAAGAAGTACTTTAACCTCTTCTTACATCTTTTATCTAAGAGATTGACAAGATTTAAGACAAGTTTAAAAAATAATATCGAGTCTTAAAAAACTAGGTTAAAAAGATTCAAAAAAATTAACAAGTTTAAAAAGATTCAAAAGATTAACAAGTTTAAAAAGATTCAAAAGATTAACAAGTTTAAAAAGATTCAAAAGATTAACAAGTTTAAAAAGATTCAAAAGATTAACAAGGTTAAAAAGATTCAAAAGATTAACAAGGTTAAAAAGATTCAAAAGATTAACAAAGTTTAAAGCGAAACAAATAACTGGGATATATATACAATAAAAGATATAAATTAAGATAACATAAAAGTATACAGCATTTAATAACTTTTAGAGTAATAATAATAATAAGATAAAAATATATAAATTGAGACGTCGTAGATAAAAACTGTATTTAATAAGATAATAATGTAATATAAAAAAATTAAGATAAAATAAAAAAATTAAGATAAAATCGGAAAATTCAGTAATTTTATTTTTCTAACAAAAAAAAATATGGAAAAAAATCAAAAAATACACACAAAAGAGTAGCACGAGAATGTGTGAATCGCACAGTAAGTAATCTTCCTGGAACTGTTGAAATAAAAAAGAAAAAATATATGTTTGAACATGATATTAAATCAACACTTCCTTTCAAAGTAGTTTTAAATAACATCAGATCCGAAGTAGATAATGAAGTTCCTCATAAATCGACAATTTTTTCAGACAAACTTTTACAAGACCATAGTTATAGCAATACCTTAAAAAATTATGATAGTGCTTCTAATTTAAATTATGAATTTTCGACAGTACATGATCACAGTTATTTTGATACTGTACAGAGTCAAAGCAATTCAGCTCGAACAAATACTGTGATTATCAATGACGACAATATAGGAGATAATTTAAATCATGAACTTTCGATCGTACATGATCATAGTTATTTTGATACTGCACAGAACCAAAGCAATTTAATTAGAACACATACTGTGATTATCAATGACGATAATATAGGAGATGATTGTAACAATATTTCTGAGCATTATCTCGGACTTATGGACGTGTCATGCATTCACTGTAGAGCTAAACATTTCAGTGCAGAAAGAGTAAGTAATAAAGGAAATTCATTTCATGATTGCTGCAGTCATGGCCAAGTAGTCTCAGATCCATTACCAGATCCACCAGAAATTTTGAAACAATTATTTGATGGTACTCATGCTTTGTCAAATGATTTTTTGGATAAAACTCGTAGCATTAATAGTTTATTTTCCTTGGCATCGTTTAATGCTAACTTGGTTCAATTTAATAACAGACGACCAGGGCCATTTTGTTGTAAAATCCAAGGTCAAATTTATTATCAGGTTAAAACAGCTTTATATCCTGCTAATAATGAGTTACCAAGTTTCGGTCAACTTTTCATAATTGACACTAATGAAGCAACGGATGTGCGACTAAAAATGAATTCTACATTAAATTCAGAGATTTTGACTGCTATTCATAATGTAATGCAACAAAACAATGTTTTCGTGCAATCATATCAAATGATGAAAGAAGAACTAGACTTAATGACATCTGAGAACAATGGCACTGAACCTGAGTTAGAATTGTTATTTACATTAAAAAAGGGCATGACAAAAGGCGTTATAATTTTCAAAGAGTTAATGAGGTTGCAGCTATTTTTTCTACCACAGCAGACGGTGAAATTCCAGAATCTTATGTTACCATACGTAATAGAAATACGAAAGAATTACAATATGTTAGTTCAATGGATCCTAATGTCGAACCATGGACATATCCTTTATTCTACCCTTATGGAACTAGAGGCTGGTTTGATGGAATGACATTGGTTGGTAGCGGTCGTAGATTGAGCAGAAACGCTTATACAAAGTATCGAATGGCTATTCGAGATAAGCCAAATTATATCTTAATGGGACGTCTTTTTTTTCAGCAATGGACAGTTGATCAAAGTGTTAAAGCTGAAAAAGATAAATTGGAATTTTTAAGAAACAATCAAAAAAAATTAAGAGCTGACACATATTCAAGTCTTTTATCACATTTAGAAAAAAGCGCACAAGAAACAAATAGTCGCGTTGGAAATGTTATTATTCTTCCATCAACTTTTCTCGGATCACCAAGAAATATGCTACAAAATTATCAAGATGCGATGACTATTGTACGCAAATTTGGTAAACCTGATTTATTTATCACAATGACATGCAACCCAAAGTGGAAAGAAATTACGGAAAATCTTTTAAGTGGACAAACTGCTTCAGACAGGCCAGATATAGTAGCACGCGTCTTCGAATTGAAAAAGGAAGAGTTGGTTAAAATAATTGTTAAAGAGAAATTGTTTGGTGAAGTTCAAGCCTACGTTTATGTAGTCGAATATCAAAAACGTGGACTACCACATGTTCATATGCTGCTAACATTAAAACCAAATAGTAAAATTAGAACACCTGACATTGTAGATAAATATATATCGGCTGAAATTCCGCATCCTGAAGAAAATTTAAAATTGCATGAAATAGTTAAAGCCAATATGGTTCATGGTCCTTGCGGAGATTGGTGTTTAGATAAAAATGGTAAATGCTCTAAAAATTATCCACGACAGTTTAATGATCAGACGAATATGGATGAAGATGGATATCCACTGTACAGACGTCGAAATACTGAATCTTACAATCGACGCAATGGATTTGAATTCAATAATCAACGAATTGTACCTCACAATAAAAAGCTTTTATTGTTATTAAATTGTCATATCAATGTTGAAGTTGTTGCGAGTATTAAAGCAGTAAAGTACCTTTTTAAATATATATATCAGGGGCACGATTCTGCTGCTGTTGTGATTCAAAAAGTACAAAGCAATGAGAATCAGGAAACAAGAGTGCTTGATCATGATGAAATTAAAAATTACATTGAAACTCGATACATTAGTCCACCCGAGGCCTGTGGTCGTATATTAAGCAATAAATTGCATGATAAAAGTCATTCAGTTTGTCGTCTTCCTGTTCACTTACCAAATCAACAAACTATTGTAGTTCAAGATGTTGATGACCCAGACGCACTTAGATCTGCGCTGAATCGTAAAACAGAACTTGAGGCATATTTTGCCTTGAATGAACGTGACCCATCAGCAAGAAATTATACTTATTCTGAAATTCCGTTACATTATGTATTTTTCAAAAATAAGAATTCACCTAATGCTTTTACATGGCAAAAGCGCAAAAAGCATTTTAATATGTTAGGTCGCATGTATTCAGTGAGTCCAGCACAACCAGAATTATTTCATTTGAGATTATTGTTAATAACAGTAAAAGGAGCTACAAGTTATGAACATTTAAGAACAGTTGACGGTGTCCTGCATGATAGTTTTGTTTCTACGTGTTTATCACTAGGTTTGATTGAAGACGATAATGAGTGGAAAAATGCCATGCATGAAGCAGAAGTTTGGATGATGCCTAGACAATTAAGACAGTTGTTTGTAAGAATTTTAATCCATTGTCAACCTGTACATCCAGAAGAATTGTGGGAAGAATTTAAAGATGCACTTTCTCAAGACTATTCAAGAACTATGTCTGAAAACCTAGCACATAAAAAAGCATACATTCAAATAAATACATTGTTAATTAATGAAAATTCAAGTATTGCAGCTTTTCCTTCAATGGTACAAATAACTGAAACTGAAGAAGACATTGAAAATGAAATATTGATTGAACAACATCAAACTATTGGCACTCAACAGTACCAAAAGTTAAATGAGAAGCAAAAACAAATTGTAGATATAGTTTTAGAAACATTAAATGCTGAACAAGAAAATGAAAATCATCATCGATGCTTTTTTATTGATGGGCCGGGTGGATCTGGAAAAACATTTGTTTATACCACGTTATATCACTTATTACGAAGTAAAGGAACACAAGTTTGCACTATGGCTTTTACTGGAATTGCAGCTACCTTATTGCCTCATGGTAAAACTGTCCACAAAACTTTTAAGTTACCAATTGCAATTTACAAAGATTCATCTCTAACTATTAAAGCACAATCCAAGGAAGCATTATATTTAAAAAATATAGATGTATTTTTTTGGGATGAAGCACCAATGGCTCCAAGACATGTTTTAAATTTAGTAGATCTTAATTTAAGAGATATAATGAATAATGATAAACCATTTGGAGGAAAGATAATGATACTCGGAGGCGATTTTCGACAACTACTACCGGTTAAGCAGAATGCTATTCGCAGCGAATTGGTAAATTTATGCATTAAGTTTAGTTCTTTGTGGTCTAATTTCTTTCAATTTTCTCTAACTGAAAATATGCGCGCATTACCACATGAAAAAAAATTTTCAAAATTTTTATTACAAGTTGGAAATGGAACAGCTAATCATAATGAAAATGATTTATTATTACCAGAAGATTGTATTGCTCCACCTGGTATAGATATTGCAGAAGATATTTATGGAAGTGTAATTAGGAACAAACAATTTGAGAAATTGACAAAAATGGCAATTATATCAGCTCGAAACGTTGACGTAGATGATATTAATAAATCTGTAGTTGAATTATTAGACGCTTCAACCGAAAAAATTTATACAAGTATTAATACAGTAAAAAACTATGATAACGATGAAATGGGAGTAGTTCTCTTACCAGAATATTTAGAAACATTAAATCCACCAAATTTACCGCCACATGAATTAAGATTAAGAGTTAATACTGTCGTTATGTTAATTAGAAATCTTTCTATTAATGAAGGATTATGCAATGGCACACGGCTTCAAATTTTAGAATTACAAAATCATTTATTAAAATGTAAAATTTTAACTGGCGATAAATTTGGACAAATTGTTTTCATTAACCGAATAACTTTATATAGCGATGATCGGTACCCTTTTCAGTTTGGACGTAGACAATTTCCAATTAAAATTGCTTTTGCAATGACAATTAACAAATCACAGGGCCAAACTTTTGATAGAATTGGCATAGATCTCAGACGAGACGTTTTTAATCATGGACAATTTTATGTTGCATTCTCTCGTGTTCGTTCGTGGGGTTCTCTTAGAATATATCTGAATGATCAACGTGATTCAAATTATGTTAAAAATTTTGTTTTTAAAGAAATTTATCATTCTTAAATTAAATAGATAGAAAGATATCTAATTTCTAAACAAAATTTTGACTTTTTCCCTGACGCCAAGGAACATTCTGATTCAAATACTAAAAATGATCAGATACCAAACAAATGCTCTATTACATTTATTTACGAACTACTTTAATTTTAAAATTATTCGGAAACATCAATAACTTCTTTTATAAATAAAATTTAATCATTCTTATTTTTTCATAGGAATTAAAATTTTCTAAAATTTCTAATTCAATTACTCATAAGAATATTATTATAAAAAAATTTCCTTTTAATTTATAAGAATTAAAGATTATTCAGAAATTCTGCAATTAAATATATATTATTAGAAAATAAAAAATTCAAATAATTTTTTTTTTAAATTTAATATTAAATTAAAACTATTAAAAAAAATAATTCTACAGAATTGTTATAGTTAAAAGTATATGGAAAATTCAAGTTTCAAAAAATTTTACTTTGAAACCTTTTTAAAATTCAATTATTTTTTTATAAAGTTTATAAT
The DNA here is from genome assembly GCF_015476425.1 of Leptopilina heterotoma. Taxonomy (NCBI): domain Eukaryota; kingdom Metazoa; phylum Arthropoda; class Insecta; order Hymenoptera; family Figitidae; genus Leptopilina; species Leptopilina heterotoma. Next base: position 23,113 of record NW_025111170.1, read on the forward strand.
TTATTAAATAATTGAGCGTTACTTAAAATTTTTTAAAATAAAATTTCAAGTTTGAAAGTAAAATTTTTTTATTAATTCAATTTCTACGAAGAATTACATTACTTTCGAAAATAATTGAATTTCTGCAATCATTTGTAACTTCACGAAAATTTAATTTTTTGGTGTTTTTAACTAAAATTCTTCTATAAATCTATTAGTTTTAATAATCCTACCTATGAGCCACGCTTTTACTTATTTTAAATTCCCTGACTTTTCCAGGATTTCCAGGTTAAAAAACGGAATTTTTCCAGGTTTTTAAAACTACATTTATATTTGACAAAATTTTTAATTCTAACCATTTTGAAATTAAACAACTTATAAAAAATTGTTATAAACAGTTATAAAACAAAACATGAAAGTATCGAAGCAATCGATGTCTTCATGTTTTATAATAATTAAAAATGTTGGACTGATAAAATCATCATTTTATACCTATTATAAGAATATTGTAACTGTAATTTATTCAAAATTACATTTATTATTTTAATTTAATTATTGTTTTCCAGAATTTTTAAACTAAAATTCTTCTTTAAATTAATTATTATTAATATTTTCTGAAAAATTTCTTTCAACATTTTTAAATCTTTTTGTATACAATTCAATTTTACGAAACATCGATTATTCAGGTATTCGGAAATTCTTCAATCAAATATTATATACGAAAATAAAAACTTGAAATAACTTCAAAAAAATTCAATTCAACTTTTACAAAAAAATTAAATCTACACAATTTTAAGTTAAAAGTATGAAAAATTCAAACATTGAAAGATTATTATTGTTGATTTGAGACCTGCTTTTTAAAACACAATTATTATCTAAAGTTTTAACCGAAATTCATATATGAATCAATTATTACTAGAAAATTCTACGAAATTTCAATTATTTAAATACAATAAAAAAATTATTTATTGAAGAATTGAATGTTTTTAAAATTCAACTCTTATTTAAAGAATTTTTATCAACAAATTTTTAAATGGTTAATTAAAATTCTTTTGACGAATTTCAATAAAATTTTTAAGAACAATTTCATTTTTCGAGAAATTATCATTTTATAATTGAAATTTTGACTATAACTTTTATTGAAAGAATTTTTCATTAAAATTGTTGAAAATAATTGAATTTTGGAGAAAAATTTTAATATTTTTTTATAAAGATAATTGAAATTTTGACGATAAATTTTTTAAACCTTTGACGATAATTGGATTTTTACGAAGAATTTTATTACTTTTGAAAATAATTGAATTTCTTTGATGAATTTGAATAAAATTGTTAAGAATAATTATACATTTTTTGACAAACTCCATTAAAATTGTATTAAAAATAATTAAAATTTTGTGATGAGTTTTATTATTTATGAAAATAAAAATCTATAATTTTTTTTATTATTTATGAAAATAATTGAATTACTGCGAAGAAAAATTGTAAAGGCAACTCTTTAAAAATTGAATTAAAGAAAAATTAAATTTCAAGAATAAGCACAATAATTTAAGAAAACAATAATTGTCCACCCAGTAAACAAAAACTAATTGAAGTAAATTAAAAAGAATTCACAAAGAGTTTCAGTGAATCCCGCTTTGTGACAAATATGAATTGGAGCTATGTAGCAATTTTCCTGAATTCGTCAAACTGTATTGAACTTCCAAACCTTCTATTCATTCTAATTCAATGGACAAGTTTTGGGGCCTTTAATTTTTTTCAATTCGTCAGCACGAATTCAATGCATGCCTTGGTCATTTCTTACGAATGCGAATTCGTTTGCACAACTTCAGGCAAATTGAATTGAATTCAATCGAATATACAAACAGCTTGAATGAATCCCGCTCTCTACCAAAAATCTTAATTCATTTCAATCCGTTTGAATTAGTTTTTTTCTATTGGGCAGACTTCCCTGACTTTTCCAGGTTTTTTCAAAGTTTATAAAAATTCCCTGACATTTCCAGGTTTTCCAGGTTGCGTGGCAACCCTGAATAATAAATGGAATAAAATATGTTCAAAATATAAAAAAAATGTTAATTAGGCTCAATAAAAAATCTTTTAAGTAAACAATTTTTGAATTGAATCAAGGTAATCGTAAACGTAATCTTAAAAACTTAAAGAACTGTGGCTCAATTCTTTTTCTCATACAATATTAATTATAATAGAATAGAAAGAAATTTTAATTCTTCAAATTAAAAAAAAGAATTTCAATTTAAAAACAAAAAAATCTTTAAAGTTTGAAAACTAAATTTTATATTAATATTTTATTTGAAATAAATAATAAATCTTTAGGATATATATATTAAACATTGCAAACATTGTTTTATTACGTATTTAAATATAAATTTTATTACGTTTTTACAGTTCAGTATTCGGTTGTTAGCTTTACATTTAACTTAAGTTAGCGGCTTAGTATACACTCGTAATACCTTCTGGCAACATTATTACATTAAGTCTGGTTTTAGTCTCTAAATCAGTCTTGAATTTTCCTATTATTATAAAGTAGAACTGTTTAATACTTTTACTTTATTTGATAAGTCTTAAAAATTTTTTAATCTTAAACAATAATTTTTCATTTAAATATTAATAATAACTTGAAATAAGAACAGCCTTTGGTTTCTTATTTTAATATCACAACTCACGTCCTTTAACTAAGAATATAACCTTTTTTAAGAATACTTTCTATTTAAGTTGCGCTTTAAACCAAAATCAATGAACATTAATTTTTTTTTCGGTAAAATTTACATTCGTTAAAATCATTAAATTTTCATTCGAAATCAGTAAAAAAAGTATAGTCGTACTTTTCAATAATTAATAAAAAATTTTAAAAAAGAGTTATTTTGAAATGATGTTTAATTTTACAACAACAATTTATATTCACAATATAAATTGAGTAAGGCAAATTACTTGAAAATTAGTAATTTTCATTGATTCAGATTTAGGTAATAGATCAAGCATGATCAAAGGCAAAAATCGCGAAAAATAAACTATAATTATTTTTTTCTCTTTAAAAGAGACAGGCAAGTAGAAAAGTTTTAAATTATAAAAAGAAAATTAGAAAAGGAAAGAATATTTAGAAAATCGAAATTGGAATGAAAAACAAACAAAGTTTAAAAAAGATAGAAAATGCGAGGTAGCTGCAAATTCACCGCTTTTTTGGCAACGGAGGGAAATTTTTGTCCGTTTTGGCCAGTTTCTGAAATGAAAATAAAAATAAAATTAAAAATTGCTTAAAATTCTCTTATAACTACAGGCTTCGCACTCAATAACTAATTTTAAAAAAGTATTTTTAAGACTGAAAAATTAGGAATGGAAAAATTAAATTTGACGACAAAAGAAACTCTTTTTGGTTAATTCCTAAAACTTGTTTTTCTTATTCTATTAATAAATTTAATTCTAAATTTTTCTGATATCGAATTTTCTCCATACCTTTAATTAACTTTTTCGTAGTATTTTTTAAATAACATTATTCAAAAGTTTCATCATTAATCAAGAAAATAGTAAATTAATAATTTTCTAAGACTTACATTTGGTGATTCCGCATTATCTTTTGGATCTTCGAGTTTGCGACGAGATATATCCTGACCTTGATCAAAAGTTTGATTTGTACTGTTAGAACATGAAGCATTTGCAGCATCAGCTGGTTGAAAAGTTGACAATTTTTCATTTTGGAAAGTTTCAGTAGTTGACGGATTTGCTGCAGGTTGTGAAACTGACGAAAATTGTGGTGGATCATTTGCTTGATGAGTTTTAGTTTTGCTATTCAAGTTCGGAGGTGGCACATCTGGTTCTGTTCCAATTGGTGGAGATAAAAATCCAGCGTCCAAATCATCTTCGGTTGCAATTTCGTCATCCACTAATTCGATGTCCTCCATCCTTGCTACTTGTATGATCAAATTTTCTCCACTCTCTCATACTCCCTTTTACACGTACATGCTTCCCTTCGTCGAAAACATTTTCCTTAAATGTCGTAACATTTATTATTAATTTATAATGAAAGTCCGTCATTAAGCCACATCCATAAGAAAAGTTATTATGAATAACATTTTCAATTTCAAGTTTAATGAACCCTTCAATACCTGAAAAATATAAAAATACATATAAAAATAAAAAATATGAGTAATTGTAAATAATTAGATAAGTATATTAAATGGTGTAAGCATGAATGGAACAAAATTCAAATCTAACTAATTTAAAAATAATAAAAATAAGTAAGTTTAAGTATCGTAATTAAATCTTCAATTTCTCTTCCATAATATAAAATAAAAATTTGAAATAAATAAATAACAAAAAACAATTATAAAAATAAAAAACAATAACATTAAAATAACAATGAAAAATAAAAAAATTAAGCGCCGTAATTTAATTGATAGATTATTTTGAATAATGTAAAATAAATAAAAATACAACAATGTAAATAACAATTAAAAATATAATTTCAAAATATGTAAAGTAAAATTTTTTTTAAAATAGAATATTTAAATAAAAAATTATGTCGTGTAAATGTGCTAAATAAAATATTCAAATATTAAGAAATTGTTTAAGTAATTTTTCACTAAATACACATTATAATTAGTAAAAATGAAAAAACAAATAAGTTTAAGTACCGTTATTTAATCTTTAAATTCTCTTCTATAATTAAAATATGAAATACAAATTAATAACATAATAAAAAAAACATAACATAATAAAATACATAATAATAAAATAAAAATAATAGCATAAAAAAATACAAGAAAAATAAAAAAACTTAAGTGCCGTATTTAATTTGTTAAATTATTTTGAATATAAAATAAATAAAAATACAACAATCAATTATACTTACACACACGTTTTTTAAGGTGTAGGCCAGCATTCCGTAGGGGAATTTCTTCGAAAAGTGCTTCAGGCTGCACCGGCACCAACGGTGGAACGTATTCCAAAATGTCAATTTTCGTCTGTTTTAGGATTGAAATTTCGACTATCACAATATCGCCCACTTTTCGGTATTGATCCTTTATGGCTAAAGCTTTGGCTCTCTTGATTTTAACAACCTGTAACAGAAACAAAAGTATTTTTCATTTACGTAATAAAAACTATATGTATATTTGTTTTTTATTTAACACTTACATTGTTAACGAGCTTTCCTGTGAACTCTGATGCCCTGTCCTTCCAGAATAAAAGCTTAAGTGTGCGGCCAGATAAGTTGTCCAAAACATAACGTACTGGTCTCAAAGAGTCATTGCTTTGATTGTTCCGATTATTTTGATTTTCATTTTGCGCGGATGATTTGACTTCTTCCATTTTTGTGATTAGTCCTGTTAATATTCTGTAACAATATTAAAAACAAAATATTTTAATAAATATAAAAATTATTTAAGGTTATGTTATTCAGTGTGACGATTTTTTTTTCTATAAATTCTATAATATCTATCTATCTATCTATATAATAATATAATAATAAAGTATATGGGGCATGTGACCAGTGGATAACATAACCTTAAAGAGGCAGTTCCAAAAAGTAGAAAAATGGCGCTAATGCACACAACATCGATGCATGGGGGAAGGAGAATTTTTGAAAAAAAAACGTTTGGTATTTTTTTAACGGCTTTCAAATTATGTACAGTACTTTTCAATTACGCCCTCATAGTTTGAACGTGTCGCACTCATGTATTCCCATGGAAATATATGAGTGCGACACGTTCAAACTTGAAAAATATAATTGAAAAAAAACTACTGTACAATATTTAGATTTTACTATTATATAAATATTTCACATTTAAATATATAATTAAAAACTTTCTTACATTGTTTGATCTCCTATTTTAAATGAGTCAATTTCTTCATTGCGGGTAAATTTATGTTTCTTGATGAGTGCTTCCATCGCAGATTCTTCCAGAGACTTTTGGCACAACCGAATATCACTGTAGTTGAAAGGGAAAAGAACGAACAGGAAGCGTGGACTAACGAAGAACGAACAAAGGAACAATCCCAAAGTCGTTCTAAAACAGGTTTACTAAATGTCCCATGCTTCCATGTCAGCGTGAAACGGAAAACGTTAAACCAATAAGAATTTTCTTTTAGATGATTTCCATTGAATCGGAGGTTGTTATTGTCTAAACGTTTTCCGTTTTCACGCTGATATGGGACTGGCCTTTAAAGTATAAAGGTGAATCCATAAAGGTACTTCCACAGCTCTTTTCGACAACTGCCTGCCTATCGACAGTCGTATAAACGTACCCTAATCTCAGATGTCATCCCAGTAAAAGAAATTCTCCAAAACTAATTTTTACGTCGACGAAAGAACGTTTTTGACTTGAAGTCAATTGTTGACATTTTGAGGGTACGTTTGGTTGGTTCCAGAATGAGCCAAAACGCAACGAAGACGCGACGCGTCCCAATGCTAATCAATGGGGACGCGTCGCGTCTGCGTCAAGTCCATTCTGGAACGACAAAGTATTTTTAAACTATTGTAAATACACCTTTACAGATTCATGTAAAGGCGATTTTGACTTTTTTTCTAAATTTCTTTTCTATCGACAGTCGTATTAAAATATGTACAGTAGTATTCAATAAGCATACAGAGCTCACAATAGGAACAAAATGTAAGTGGGGTAAACCAACGCGCATATTCGATGTAAAGAGTATAGAAGTTGTATATTGTAGAATTGTAGACTTAAGGCCTCGGCACAACTGCATGAGATAGAAAAGGACACAAATAGAGCTCTGTCGGTTTCTAAAGTCCAACGCACAATAGGTTCGCGAAAGTCGTTCGCGAACTAGACGCATGAGATAGAAAAAGACACAAATATATCACTGCCCTTTTCTAACTCATGCTTTGCGTTCGCGAACGACTTTCGCGAACCTATTGTGCTTAGGCCTTAACTCACGCTTTGCGTTTCCGAATGACGTTCATGAACGCAAAGTATGAGTTAGAAAAGGACAGAGATACATTTGTGTTCTTTTTTATCTCATGCGTCTCACTCGCGAACGACTTTCGCGAAATTATTGTGCGTTGGACTTTAAAATGAACATTTTGACAATAAGAGTTTGATAGGAGACGGCCGCTTGCGGCCGTCGACTTTGCTAGTCCTATAAAAATCTAAAATATTTCAAAATAGCTTTGCAAAGAATTGTTTTACTAATTATTTTTATTTTTTTATGTCAAAAGTCCACTTGAACGACAAGCAACTTCTGCATTTTCTGCTCGGAATAGTCATAAAATATTTTCAGTAGAAAAATCTTCTTGGAAAAGTACTTATCCCATAAAAATCTAATAATTTTAAAAATACATTTAAAAAGAATTGTTTTACTAATTATTTTTATTTTTTATGTCAAAAGTCCACTTGAACGACAAACAACTTCTGCATTTTCTGCTCGGAATAGTCATAAAATATTTTTAGTAAAAAAATCTTCTTGGAAAAGTACTTATCCTATAAAAATCTAATAAATTTCAAAATGGCTTTCAAAGAATTTTGTTAATAATTAATTTCATTTTTTATGACAAAAGTCTACTTGAACGACAAGGAACTTCTGCAGTTTCTGCTCGGAATAGTCATAAATTATTTTCAGTAGAAAAATCTTCTTGGAAAAATACTTATCCTATAAAAATCTAATAAATTTCAAAATAGCCTGCAAAGAATTTTTTTTAAATAAATATATTTTTTTAAGAGAAAAGTACACTTGAACGACAAGGATATTCTGCATTTTTAGATCGGATTATTCATAAAATATTTTTAATAGAGAAATCTTCTTGGAAAAGTATTTATCCTATAAAAATCTAAAATATTTCAAAATAGCTTTGCAAAGAATTGTTTTACTAATTATTTTTATTTTTTTATGTCAAAAGTCCACTTGAACGACAAGCAACTTCTGCATTTTCTGCTCGGAATAGTCATAAAATATTTTCAGTAGAAAAATCTTCTTGGAAAAGTACTTATCCTATAAAAATCTAATAATTTTAAAAATACATTTAAAAAGAATTGTTTTACTAATTATTTTTATTTTTTTATGTCAAAAGTCCACTTGAACGACAAACAACATCTGTATTTTCTGCTCGGAATAGTCATAAAATATTTTTAGTAAAAAAATCTTCTTGGAAAAGTACTTATCCTATAAAAATCAAATAAATTTAAAAATAACTTTGCAAAGAATTTTTTTTTTAAATAATATTTTTTTTGAGAAAAGTCCACTTGAACGACAAACAACTTCTGCATTTTCTGCTCGGAATAGTCGTAAAATATTTTCAGTAGAAAAGTCTTCTTGGAAAAGTTATTATCCTATAAAAATCTAACAAATTTAAAAACACTTTTGAAAAGAATTGTTTTACTAATTATTTTTATTTTTTTATGTCAAAAGTCCACTTGAACGACAAGCAACTTTTGCATTTTCTGCTCGGAATAGTCATAAAATATTTTCAGTAGAAAAATCTTCTTGGAAAAGTACTTATCCTATAAAAATCTAAAATATTTCAAAATGGCTTTCAAAGAATTTTGTTAATAATTAATTTAATTTTTTATGACAAAAGTCTACTTGAACGACAAGGAACTTCTGCAGTTTCTGCTCGGAATAGTCATAAATTATTTTCAGTAGAAAAATCTTCATGGAAAAATACTTATCCTATAAAAATCTAATAAATTTCAAAATAGCCTGCAAAGAATTTTTTTTTAAATAAATATATTTTTTTAAGAGAAAAGTACACTTGAACGACAAGGAACTTCTGCATTTTCAGATCGGATTATTCATAAAATATTTTCAATAGAGAAATCTTCTTGGAAAAGTACTTATCCTATAAAAATCTAAAATATTTCAAAATAGCTTTGCAAAGAATTGTTTTACTAATTATTTTTATTTTTTTATGTCAAAAGTCCACTTGAACGACAAGCAACTTCTGCATTTTCTGCTCGGAATAGTCATAAAATATTTTCAGTAGAAAAATCTTCTTGGAAAAGTACTTATCCTATAAAAATCTAAAATATTTCAAAATAGCTTTGCAAAGAATTGTTTTACTAATTATTTTTATTTTTTTATGTCAAAAGTCCACTTGAACGACAAGCAACTTCTGCATTTTCTGCTCGGAATAGTCATAAAATATTTTCAGTAGAAAAATCTTCTTGGAAAAGTACTTATCCTATAAAAATCTAAAATATTTCAAAATAGCTTTGCAAATAATTGTTTTACTAATTATTTTTACATTTTTATGTCAAAAGTCCACTTGAACGACAAGCAACTTCTGCATTTTCTGCTCGGAATAGTCATAAAATATTTTCAGTAGAAAAATCTTTTTGGAAAAGTACTTATCCTATAGAAATCTAATAAATTTCTAAATATCTTTGCAAAGAATTGTTTTACTAATTATTTTTAATTTTTTATGTCAAAAGTCAACTTGAACGACAAGCAACTTCTGCATTTTCTGCTCGGAATAGTCATAAAATATTTTTAGTAGAAAAATCTTCTTGGAAAAGTACTTATCCTATAAAAATCTAATAAATTTCAAAATGGCTTTCAAAGAATTTTGTTAATAATTAATTTCATTTTTTATGACAAAAGTCTACTTGAACGACAAGGAACTTCTGCAGTTTCTGCTCGGAATAGTCATAAATTATTTTCAGTAGAAAAATCTTCATGGAAAAATACTTATCCTATAAAAATCTAATAAATTTCAAAATAGCCTGCAAAGAATTTTTTTTTAAATAAATATATTTTTTTAAGAGAAAAGTACACTTGAACGACAAGGAACTTCTGCATTTTCAGATCGGATTATTCATAAAATATTTTTAATAGAGAAATCTTCTTGGAAAAGTACTTATCCTATAAAAATCTAAAATATTTCAAAATAGCTTTGCAAAGAATTGTTTTACTAATTATTTTTTTTTTTTATGTCAAAAGTCCACTTGAACGACAAGCAACTTCTGCATTTTCTGCTCGGATTAGTCATAAAATATTTTCAGTAAAAAAGTCTTCTTTAAAAAGTACTTATCCTATAAAAATCTAATAAATTTAAAAATACTTTTAAAAAGAATTGTTTTACTAATTATTTTTATTTTTTTATGTCAAAAGTCCACTTGAACGACAAGCAACTTCTGCATTTTCTGCTCGGATTAGTCATAAAATATTTTCAGTTGAAAAGTCTTCTTGGAAAAGTACTTATCCTATAAAAATCTAATAATTTTAAAAATACTTTTAAAAAGAATTGTTTTACTAATTATTTTTATTTTTTTATGTCAAAAGTCCACTTAAACGACAAGCAACTTCTGCATTTTCTGCTCGGAATAGTCATAACATATTTTCAGTAGAAAAGTCTTCTTGGAAAAGTACTTTTCCTATAAAAATCTAATAAATTTCAAAATAGCTTGCAAAGAATTTTTTTTTTTAAATTAATATATTTTTTTAAGAGAAAAGTACACTTGAACGACAAGCAACTTCTGCATTTTCTGCTCGGATTAGTCATAAAATATTTTCAGTAAAAAAGTCTTCTTGGAAAAGTACTTATCCTATAAAAATCTAATAAATTTCAATATAGCTTTGCAAAGAATTTTTTTTTTTTAAATAATTTCTTTTTTTGAGAAAAGTCCACTTGAACGACAAGGAACTTCTGCATTTTCTGATCGGATTAATCATAAAATATTTTCAATAGCAAAATCTTTTTGTAAAAGTACTTATCCTATAAAAATCTAATAAATTTCAAAATAGCTTTGCAAAGAATTTTTTTAATTATTTTTTTTATTTTTTTCTGAAAAAAGTCAATTTGATCGACAAGCAACTTCTGCATTTTCTGCTCGGATTAGTCATAAAATATTTTTAGTAGACAAATCTTCTTGGAAAAGTAATTATCCTATAAAAATCTAATAAATTTTAAAATAGCTTTGCAAAGAATTTTTTTTTTAAATAATTTTTTTTTTTGAGAAAAGTCCACTTCAACGACAAGGAACTTCTGCATTTTCTGATCGGATTAATCATAAAATATTTTCAGTAGAAAAGTCTTCTTGGAAAAGTACTTATCCTATAAAAATCTAATAAATTTCAAAATAGCTTTGCAAAGAATTTTTTTTTTTAAATAATTTTTTTTTTGAGAAAAGTCCACTTAAACGACAAGCAACTTCTGCATTTTCTGCTCGAAATAGTCATAAAATATTTTTAGTAGAAAAATCTTTTTGGAAAAGTACTTATCCTATAAAAATCTAATAAATTGCAAAATGTCTTTCAAAGAATTTTGTTAATAATTAATTTCTTTTTTTATGACAAAAGTCCACTTGAACGACATGGAACTTCTGCAGTTTCTGCTCGGAATAGTCATAAAATATTTTTAGTAGAAAAATCTTCTTGGAAAAGTACTTATCCTATAAAAATCTAACAAATTTAAAAACATATTTCAAAAGAATTGTTTTACTAATTATTTTTATTTTTTTATGTCAAAAGTCCACTTGAAAGACAAGCAATGTCTGCATTTTCTGCTCAGATTAGTCATAAAATATTTTCAGTAGAAAAGTCTTCTTGGAAAAGTACTTATCCTATAAAAATCTAATAAATTTCAAAATGGTTTTCAAAGAATTTTGTTAATAATTAATTTCTTTTTTTATGACAAAAGTCCACTTGAACGACATGGAACTTCTGCAGTTTCTGCTCGGAATAGTCATAAAATATTTTTAGTAGAAAAATCTTCTTGGAAAAGTACTTATCCTATAAAAATCTAACAAATTTAAAAACACTTTTGCAAAGAATTGTTTTACTAATTATTTTTATTTTTTTATGTCAAAAGACCACTTAAACGACAAGCAACTTCTACATTTTCTTATCGGATTAGTCGTAAAATATTTTTAGTAGAAAAGTCTTCTTGGAAAAGTACTTATTCTATAAAAATCTAATAAATTTTTAAAATAGCTTTGCAAAGAATTTTTTTTTTTTAAATAATTTTTTTTTGAGAAAAGTCCACTTGAACGACAAGGAACATCTGCATTTTCTGATCGGATTAATCATAAAATATTTTCAATAGCAAAATCTTTTTGGAAAAGTACTTATCCTATAAAAATCTAATAAATTTCTAAATATCTTTGCAAAGAATTGATTTACTAATTATTTTTATTTTTTTCTGAAAAAAGTCAATTTGAACGACAAGCAACTTCTGCATTTTCTGCTCGGAATAGTCATAAAATATTTTTAGTAGAGAAATCTTCTTGGAAAAGTACTTATCCTATAAAAATCTAATAAATTTCAAAAAAGCTTTGCAAAGAATTTTATTTTTTAATAATTTTTTTTTTTGAGAAAAGTCAACTTGAACGACAAGGAACTTCTGCAGTTTCTGCTCGGAATAGTCATAAAATATTTTTAGTAGAAAAATCTTCATGGAAAAATACTTATCCTATAAAAATCTAATAAATTTCAAAATAGCCTGCAAAGAATTTTTTTTTAAATAAATATATTTTTTTAAGAGAAAAGTACACTTGAACGACAAGCAACTTTTGCATTTTCTGCTCGGAATAGTCATAAAATATTTTCAGTAGAAAAATCTTCTTGGAAAAGTACTTATCCTATAAAAATCTAAAATATTTCAAAATGGCTTTCAAAGAATTTTGTTAATAATTAATTTAATTTTTTATGACAAAAGTCTACTTGAACGACAAGGAACTTCTGCAGTTTCTGCTCGGAATAGTCATAAATTATTTTCAGTAGAAAAATCTTCATGGAAAAATACTTATCCTATAAAAATCTAATAAATTTCAAAATAGCCTGCAAAGAATTTTTTTTTAAATAAATATATTTTTTTAAGAGAAAAGTACACTTGAACGACAAGGAACTTCTGCATTTTCAGATCGGATTATTCATAAAATATTTTCAATAGAGAAATCTTCTTGGAAAAGTACTTATCCTATAAAAATCTAAAATATTTCAAAATAGCTTTGCAAAGAATTGTTTTACTAATTATTTTTATTTTTTTATGTCAAAAGTCCACTTGAACGACAAGCAACTTCTGCATTTTCTGCTCGGAATTGTCATAAAATATTTTCAGTAGAAAAATCTTCTTGGAAAAGTACTTATCCTATAAAAATCTAAAATATTTCAAAATAGCTTTGCAAAGAATTGTTTTACTAATTATTTTTATTTTTTTATGTCAAAAGTCCACTTGAACGACAAGCAACTTCTGCATTTTCTGCTCGGAATAGTCATAAAATATTTTCAGTAGAAAAATCTTCTTGGAAAAGTACTTATCCTATAAAAATCTAAAATATTTCAAAATAGCTTTGCAAATAATTGTTTTACTAATTATTTTTACATTTTTATGTCAAAAGTCCACTTGAACGACAAGCAACTTCTGCATTTTCTGCTCGGAATAGTCATAAAATATTTTCAGTAGAAAAATCTTTTTGGAAAAGTACTTATCCTATAGAAATCTAATAAATTTCTAAATATCTTTGCAAAGAATTGTTTTACTAATTATTTTTAATTTTTTATGTCAAAAGTCAACTTGAACGACAAGCAACTTCTGCATTTTCTGCTCGGAATAGTCATAAAATATTTTTAGTAGAAAAATCTTCTTGGAAAAGTACTTATCCTATAAAAATCTAATAAATTTCAAAATGGCTTTCAAAGAATTTTGTTAATAATTAATTTCATTTTTTATGACAAAAGTCTACTTGAACGACAAGGAACTTCTGCAGTTTCTGCTCGGAATAGTCATAAATTATTTTCAGTAGAAAAATCTTCATGGAAAAATACTTATCCTATAAAAATCTAATAAATTTCAAAATAGCCTGCAAAGAATTTTTTTTTAAATAAATATATTTTTTTAAGAGAAAAGTACACTTGAACGACAAGGAACTTCTGCATTTTCAGATCGGATTATTCATAAAATATTTTTAATAGAGAAATCTTCTTGGAAAAGTACTTATCCTATAAAAATCTAAAATATTTCAAAATAGCTTTGCAAAGAATTGTTTTACTAATTATTTTTTTTTTTTATGTCAAAAGTCCACTTGAACGACAAGCAACTTCTGCATTTTCTGCTCGGATTAGTCATAAAATATTTTCAGTAAAAAAGTCTTCTTTAAAAAGTACTTATCCTATAAAAATCTAATAAATTTAAAAATACTTTTAAAAAGAATTGTTTTACTAATTATTTTTATTTTTTTATGTCAAAAGTCCACTTGAACGACAAGCAACTTCTGCATTTTCTGCTCGGATTAGTCATAAAATATTTTCAGTTGAAAAGTCTTCTTGGAAAAGTACTTATCCTATAAAAATCTAATAATTTTAAAAATACTTTTAAAAAGAATTGTTTTACTAATTATTTTTATTTTTTTATGTCAAAAGTCCACTTAAACGACAAGCAACTTCTGCATTTTCTGCTCGGAATAGTCATAACATATTTTCAGTAGAAAAGTCTTCTTGGAAAAGTACTTTTCCTATAAAAATCTAATAAATTTCAAAATAGCTTGCAAAGAATTTTTTTTTTTAAATTAATATATTTTTTTAAGAGAAAAGTACACTTGAACGACAAGCAACTTCTGCATTTTCTGCTCGGATTAGTCATAAAATATTTTCAGTAAAAAAGTCTTCTTGGAAAAGTACTTATCCTATAAAAATCTAATAAATTTCAATATAGCTTTGCAAAGAATTTTTTTTTTTAAATAATTTCTTTTTTTGAGAAAAGTCCACTTGAACGACAAGGAACTTCTGCATTTTCTGATCGGATTAATCATAAAATATTTTCAATAGCAAAATCTTTTTGTAAAAGTACTTATCCTATAAAAATCTAATAAATTTCAAAATAGCTTTGCAAAGAATTTTTTTAATTATTTTTTTTATTTTTTTCTGAAAAAAGTCAATTTGATCGACAAGCAACTTCTGCATTTTCTGCTCGGATTAGTCATAAAATATTTTTAGTAGACAAATCTTCTTGGAAAAGTAATTATCCTATAAAAATCTAATAAATTTTAAAATAGCTTTGCAAAGAATTTTTTTTTTAAATAATTTTTTTTTTTGAGAAAAGTCCACTTCAACGACAAGGAACTTCTGCATTTTCTGATCGGATTAATCATAAAATATTTTCAGTAGAAAAGTCTTCTTGGAAAAGTACTTATCCTATAAAAATCTAATAAATTTCAAAATAGCTTTGCAAAGAATTTTTTTTTTTAAATAATTTTTTTTTTGAGAAAAGTCCACTTAAACGACAAGCAACTTCTGCATTTTCTGCTCGAAATAGTCATAAAATATTTTTAGTAGAAAAATCTTTTTGGAAAAGTACTTATCCTATAAAAATCTAATAAATTGCAAAATGTCTTTCAAAGAATTTTGTTAATAATTAATTTCTTTTTTTATGACAAAAGTCCACTTGAACGACATGGAACTTCTGCAGTTTCTGCTCGGAATAGTCATAAAATATTTTTAGTAGAAAAATCTTCTTGGAAAAGTACTTATCCTATAAAAATCTAACAAATTTAAAAACATATTTCAAAAGAATTGTTTTGCTAATTATTTTTATTTTTTTATGTCAAAAGTCCACTTGAAAGACAAGCAATGTCTGCATTTTCTGCTCAGATTAGTCATAAAATATTTTCAGTAGAAAAGTCTTCTTGGAAAAGTACTTATCCTATAAAAATCTAATAAATTTCAAAATGGTTTTCAAAGAATTTTGTTAATAATTAATTTCTTTTTTTATGACAAAAGTCCACTTGAACGACATGGAACTTCTGCAGTTTCTGCTCGGAATAGTCATAAAATATTTTTAGTAGAAAAATCTTCTTGGAAAAGTACTTATCCTATAAAAATCTAACAAATTTAAAAACACTTTTGCAAAGAATTGTTTTACTAATTATTTTTATTTTTTTATGTCAAAAGACCACTTAAACGACAAGCAACTTCTACATTTTCTTATCGGATTAGTCGTAAAATATTTTTAGTAGAAAAGTCTTCTTGGAAAAGTACTTATTCTATAAAAATCTAATAAATTTTTAAAATAGCTTTGCAAAGAATTTTTTTTTTTTAAATAATTTTTTTTTGAGAAAAGTCCACTTGAACGACAAGGAACATCTGCATTTTCTGATCGGATTAATCATAAAATATTTTCAATAGCAAAATCTTTTTGGAAAAGTACTTATCCTATAAAAATCTAATAAATTTCTAAATATCTTTGCAAAGAATTGATTTACTAATTATTTTTATTTTTTTCTGAAAAAAGTCAATTTGAACGACAAGCAACTTCTGCATTTTCTGCTCGGAATAGTCATAAAATATTTTTAGTAGAGAAATCTTCTTGGAAAAGTACTTATCCTATAAAAATCTAATAAATTTCAAAAAAGCTTTGCAAAGAATTTTATTTTTTAATAATTTTTTTTTTTGAGAAAAGTCAACTTGAACGACAAGGAACTTCTGCAGTTTCTGCTCGGAATAGTCATAAAATATTTTTAGTAGAAAAATCTTCTTGGAAAAGTACTTATGCTATAAAAATCTAATAAATTTCAAAATAGATTTGCAAAGAATTTTTTTTTTTAAATAATTTTTTTTTTTGAAAAAAGTCCACTTGAACGACAAGGAACTTCTGCATTTTCTGCCCAGAATAGTCATAAAATATTTTCAGTTAAAAAAACTTCTTTGAAGAAAACTAAGCCTATAAAAATTAATAAATTTCAAAAAAATTTTAGCAAAGAATTGTTTTACTAATTATTTTTATTTTTTTATGACAAAAGTCTACTTGAACGACAAGCAACTTCTGCATTTTCTGATCGGAATAGTCATAAAATATTTTTAGTAGAAAAATCTTTTTGGAAAAGTACTTATCCTATAAAAATCTAATAAATTTCAAAATGGCTTTCAAAGAATTTTGTTAATAATTAATTTATTTTTTTATTACAAAAGTCCACTTGAACGTCAAGGAACTTCTGCAGTTTCTGCTCGGAATAGTCATGAAATATTTTTAGTATAAAAATCTTCTTTTAAAAGTAGTTAGCCTATAAAAATCTAATAAATTTTAAAATACTTTTGAAAAGAATTGTTTTCCTATTTGTTTTTATTTTTTATGAGAAAAGTCCACTTGAACGACAAGGAACTTCTGCATTTTTTCTCGTAATAGTCGTAAAATGTTTTTAGTAGAAAAATTGTTATTTCAGGTACTATTACACTTTAGAATAATTAAAAAAAAATTTTTTTTTTATTGTGTCACGTGCCCGTAACTTGTTATAAATAATATAAAATATGATGAAAATTATAATTAAGAAATTGTCCAAAATTAAAAGAAAAGAAGATATGTCACACATGTCACGGGTGTTGATTCATAAGGCGCCGGCTAAGAAACAACGGAAGTATACCTGTAGTGTGTTATCGATTATTCTCGCTAGCATGCTATCGATTAAATAGCCCAGCATGGGCTCCCACCTAAAAAATTTGAAGAAATTGTGACTATAAAAGACCCCCATTTTTGAAGAGTGACCAGTAGTCAATTTTCCTTCGTTTCAATTGTATCTTAAATAGTAGTCAATTTTCCTTCGTTTTAATTGTATCCTAAATAGTAGTTAATTTTCCTCCGTTTCAATTGTGTCTTCAGCTGTAGTCAATTTTCCTTCGTTTCAATTGTATCTTAAATAGTAGTTAATTTTCCTGCATATATTTTGTATCTTCGGTCTCATCTAATATTTCAATCTTACTGATTAGTAATTATTCCGAAGTTAGTACTCGGTTAATCTTCAATTCTCCACTATATTTTAAATCCTTGTAAAATACTGTTAAAACTCTTGACAAACAATCAAATAATTGTGTGCCAACCGTGGGACAACCTTGTGCCAACTGTTCGCCAATCTTGTGCTAAAGAAGTACCAATCAATTGTCAACCAGATACCAATCTTATGCCAAAGAAGTACTAATCAATTGTCAACCAAATACCAAATCAATTGCCAACCAAGGGCCTACTAATTGCCAACCAATTGTTGATCAACTATCTACTTCTTTAAAGAGTTTAAATTATTCAAGGAATTTAATCTTGGTAAGTAAACCAAATTATTCTCTTATTTTAAAGATTCTTGAATTAAGTATCCTAAGGTATAATTCTGCTTTCAGTGGAGTTATACCGAGTTTAGGGAAAACTACTCACCTGCCAATTTCTTCGAGAACCTGTGTATTGTGTGATAAAATAAAAAGGACAGATTATCTTTAACCTAAGCGTTTGTTTTCTTAGCCTGTTCCCTTAGTTCAAAGCTTTCCGCTTTGTAAATAAATCAGGCAAAAACTTTACATACCAGTACTGGTCTCCTTCTGAGACGTAACAGTACACCAATTTAAATTTTTTGGTGCATCGGCCGGGAAACTTAAAAGAAAACAGATCCTTATAAAGATAAAATAAACTAGAAAAATCCTAAAAAATTAAAAATATACGAAGAAATTGACAGGTAATATTTAAAATCGAACCACGAATAATGATAAAGCCAAGAACAAAAGTGAATTAAATATATATATATATATATATACCTTTTTCTTTAAAAAATAATTCTAAATGTCATGCGATAAAAAAATTCCTGAAAGTGATAGACTTCTCAGAAGCCATAAATTAACAAACGATTTTATTGCAAAACAAATTTTTCAATTTGGGAATAACACAAAAGTTCAGCATAGCCCTCTTCCAAATAGAAAATCATTTGATCCTTCCACAAGTAACTCAGAAACAGCAAGTTTTAGTGATACTACAATTCAAATAATAAATTCAAAAACAGATCTTACAATAGAAAATTCTGAAACTTTTAAAACCCAAGATAATGATCTTAAAAATCAAAATCTAGATGAATTTTCAGAAAAAGTTATAAGTACCTCTACTGAAAAAAAATCAAATCCTGAAATTCCACCTTTTAATGATTAGTTTGAAATATTTTCTGAACCAATAATGGCAATTCCCAATAATCAACAAGTGTCCCTTCGCGATGCTTTAGAATTAATTCCTAATTTTGACGGAAAATCAATACCATTAGCATTATTCATCGAAGGATGTGAAGAAGCTAAACAAATGCTTCCTCCCAATCCTGTCATAGAAGAAAATTTAGTAAAAATGATACGCGGAAAACTAGTAGGAGAAGCAAGGAAGGGAATTTATGGAAGTAGTTTTCGAAGTGTAACAGAATTAATCAATCAGTTAAAAAAGATATATTTACCCAATAAAACAGTGTACCAATTACAAGGCGAACTAGGCAGCATTTTTATGTGGGAAAATGAATCAGTGATTTCCTACGCGAACAGAGTTAAAGAACTAGTTGATCAAATTTATGATTCTCACAGATTAAATAACAAAGGTAATCTAGATGAAGTTTTTAAAAATAATGTTGAAAGAGACGCAATTTCATGTTTTCGTCGAGGATTAAACCCAGATATAGAAATTCGGGTACCTGATAGCAACCAATTTCGAGGCCTAACGAATCACGCTATAGAAATTGAACGAAAATTAAGAGCCACAGCAGAATTACGAAAAATCAAATCCTATAAACAAACCTTGGAACCAACAAATTTAAGTAGGGTTACATTTGCTAGAAATCAAACTATCGTTTGTCAAATTTGTAATCTAGAAGGACATAGCGCACGAACATGTCATAAGTCAGGTACAAATAATCAATATCCACCTCAGCAAAGATATGGGAATAATTTTCAAGGTAATGGTTTATCTAGAGGGGAAGTTCCAGCTGTATTTAAACAACAGCGGTATTTCCAACCATCTCAAAATCATTTTAGAAATAATATTCAACAGTTCCGAAACCCAAATTTCCAACCTAGAGGTAATTTTCAAGAGTATCAAAATCAAAACAGAAACAATTTCCAAAATAGACAAAATTTCCAACAGAATTACTTTCCAAAACCTCAGTATCAAAATAATTTCCAAAATCCTCAAAATCGTAACCAACAATTTCAAAATCAGGATAGAAAAAATTATCCTTCTAATGAACGTAATGAAAATTTTAGAGACAGAATAAATCTTACATGCAATTATTGTAAGAAACCTGGACATGTTATAAATGACTGTAGGCGTAGAGCATATAATAATCAAATCAAAGAATAGCAAAATTCTCGACCAGCGACTCCCACAGAACAGGGAAACGAGCGCAACCCTCCCAGGATAGGCACGGTGGGACAGGTGACAAGCGAGTAATTGTGCCAAATAAAAAGATTCTCCCAAATTTAGAAACAATTCAATTTAATTGTAGTAAAGGAAACACGATACCCTCCATCTTTATTAGAATAAAAAATTCTTCGATCCCATTTCATATGATGCTTGATACGGGAGCTGGATTAAATCTTTTAAAAGAAAAAATGCTCGATTCCAATATGACGTTAAACAGAAATAAAAAATTACAACTAACCGGTATAAATGAACATCCAGTTTTCACCTTAGGTCAAATAAAATTGGAAATTTTTGGATACTTAACTGTATTCAATATTATACCAAACGAAGTACCAGTTGAAGAGGATGGTGTATTAGGGTCAGAATTCTTTACAGATAATAATGTCAAAATTAATTACGCTGAAAAATGTCTAGAAGTTGAAGGAAAAATTTTCCCTTTTGCATCTAGGAACACCATAGTTTTACCACCAAGATCAATATCTGACACATTTTTACTTGTTGAAAATACAGAAGTAAAAGAAGGATATGTGCCTCTATTATCCTTAAATCCAGGTGTATTCATAGGAAATGCTTTAGTAACAAACAACGACGGTAAAGCTTACGTGAAAGTTGCCAATACTCTTTCAGATTTTGTGAAATTAGAAATTCCTAAAGTAAGGCTAGAAGAATATGAAGAAATTTCTAAAACATCTGATAAACAAACCCAAATAAAAAATGACACATTAAATTTCGAACATCTAACAGAAGAAAGTTTATTAGATAGTTTTGCCAATCTAGAACTATCGCATAATAAGCTATTTGGATTTTACAACATAACAGGAAAAGAAAGAATTGAACAAATTTTAGATTCACTCAGATTAGATCATTTAAATCCTGAAGAACTTCAACATGTAGAAGCATTAATAGAAAAATATGCGGAAAGATTTCATTTACCTGGAGAATATCTTACAGCTACTAATGTTCTCGAACATAACATTCCTACAAAAAATGAAGAACCTGTATTTACGCGTCAATATCGATTCCCTCCAATACATAAAGAAGAACTTTTAAGACAGACAGATGAACTTTTAAAAAATAACATTATTAAACCATCTCAATCCCCTTATAATACTCCGGTTTGGATTGTACCAAAGAAAAACGACTCACAGGGAAATAAAAATGGCGAATGGTGCTTGATTTTCGAAAATTAAATGAAAAAACTATTACAGATTTTTTCCCTTTACCGAATATAAATGAAGTATTGGAAACCCTCGGAAACGCACAATATTTCTCGGTTTTCGATTTGGCCTCCGGATTCCATCAAATAAAAATGAGCCCAAAAGACTCTCACAAAACTGCATTTTCAACCCCTTATGGTCATTATGAATTCGATCGGATGCCATTCGGATTAAAAAATGCGCCAAGTTGTTTTCAAAGATTGATGAATTCATGTTTATCTGGACTTATTGGAACTGAATTATTTGTTTATCTTGACGATGTAGTTATTTTTGCAAATTCTTTAGAAGAGCATCAGGAAAAATTTGAAAATTTTATGAACCGACTAGAAACAGCCAATTTAAAACTACAACCGGACAAATGTGAATTTCTTAGGCCAGAGGTAGTTTACTTAGGACACATAATCGATAAAGACGGAGTCAGACCAGATCCAAAGAAAATTAATGCGGTAAAAAATTTTCCAACACCCAAAAACGTTAAAAACATCAAACAATTTATGGGTTTAGCAGGTTATTATCGCCGTTTTATAGAAAATTTTTCCAAGAAATCGGTCCCTTTGAACCAATTATTAAAAAAGGATGTGACCTTTAAATGGAATGAAAAACAACAAGAAGCCTTTGATTTATTAAAAGAAGAACTATGTCAAGAACCTTTATTACAGAGGCCGGATTTTGACAAACCTTTCATTTTAACAACAGATGCGTCAGGTTATGCTTTAGGTGGGATTTTATCTCAAGGAGAAATAGGAAAGGATAAACCCATCGCCTATGCATCAAGATCTTTGAATGAACATGAAGTAAAATACGACACTTATAATAAAGAAGCCCTTGCAATTGTCTACTGTGTCTTACATTTCAGGCATTTTCTCTATGGAAGAAAATTTACAATTGTTACTGATCATAAACCATTATTATGGTTTCAAAATTCAAGTGATCCTTGCTCTCGAGTTACAAGATGGAAACTCAAACTATCGGAATATGATTTCGAAATGATGTATAAAGCAGGTAAAATGAACGTTAATGCAGATGCATTATCACGTAATCCAGTAAATCATTTCCAAAGAATAATTCCAAGATATGAAGAAGAAAAAGAAGAAGTTGAAGATGATGAAGAAGATGAAGAAGAAGAAGAAGATGATGATGACGAAACAGAAGACAACGAAGATGACAACGATGATGACAATGATAACGATGATGATGATGATGATGATGATGGTGATGATGGCAATACAGGTAACTATAATGGCATAAAAAGTGAGAACGATTTAATTTGTGATGAAGATATTAATTATGATGAAATCGAAAAAGAACCAAACGAGACAATGAACGTCAACACCGTGTCTGCAGCTGAAGAAGCAAGCCTTATTAAAAAAATAACAAACGTGATAACTGATACAACAAAAATTAAAGGCATTAAAAATCTCTGTGAATTTTTTTTACAAATTTTCCTATTTATGAAACTAGTGATTTGTGATAAGGAATTTTGTGAAAATTTCAATAAAATAAAACTCCCAATGGAAAGTAAAAAATTCAATACTGTTGTTACTAGAGGAAAATTAAAGAAAATAAATCAAGAAAACACGAATTTTAATTCCAAAGGAAAAATTAAACCAGTGAACCAATCTGAAGTAAGAGCACAAAATCGGAAAAATCAACTGAAAAAGAGTACACACAAATTACAAAACATAATGCAAACCAGTGAAAAAAGTGTAAGAAATTCTGCAAAATCCACTCAACATCAGGAAAAATTTCAAACTCATATTCAAGAAAATGGTCGAAATCTGCGTAATCGCGAAAAATTGCGAAATATAAACTACAATGAAGACGTCGATATTCAAAAATTAAAAAAGAAAAGAGGAAGACCGCGCAAACTTGATTTAAAAAATGATCAAAACTCAGCAACTAAAAAAAAAGAGGTAGACCTAAAAAACAAATTCCTTTGCAAGAAGAATCAGAAGAAGACTCAGATCCAGTGTATAATAATAAAAATCAACCTTTTATTGAAAGACAAGCTGATCTTAGTGATGACAATTTTCAAGAATCCTCAGACGAAGATATAATAGAAAGAACTGAAAAATTTGAAGAAAGTAAAGAAAATAAAAAATTTAAAGAAATTTATGAAAGTGATTCAGATGATATAGAAGAATCATATTTTCCAGATCTTCAAAATGAAGCTTTTGACAGCAATCAACGGCCCCCTCCAGAGCCCCCTCCCGAAATCCCTCCCAATTTCTCTCTAGATAACCAACAAGAAAGCGAAACAAATGACTCAATAAATCAATTCCACAGCAATAATGTGGTAGAATGTAAGGATCAATTAAGAATGCGAAAAGACAATTACACAGCCACACAAAAAAAAAAAGTTCTGATCTGGGGGTCTCACTATGTAGACTTTATGTTTTTTGGGTCGCTGAATCCGAATCCGAGGTCCATTTAACCCCATCAGATCAGGATTTTGACATAACCTCAAAAGACTAATATGGCGGACACATTTTTGAAAAGTTCATTGGATTCGCTTCAAATTTGTTACTCGGGAGTTTTTGGGGTCGCTGATTACGAATTTGAAGTCTGATTTCAAAAATTCAAAATGGCGGATCCAATATGGCGGACACGTTTTTGAAAAATTCATCGGATTCGCTTGAAATTCGTTACTCGGGGGTTTTTGGGGTCGCTGATTACGAATTTGAAGTCAGATTTCAAAAATTCAAAATGGCGCATCCAATATGTATGTGTCAGCCATATTGGATCCGCCATTTTGAATTTTGAAAAACCGACATCAGATTCGTAATCAGCGACCCCAAAAACCCCAGAGTAACGAATTTCAAGCGAATCCGATGAAGTTTTCAAAAACGTGTCCGCCATATTGGATCCGCTATTTTGAATTTTTGAAATCAGACTTCAAATTCGTAATCAGCGACCCCAAAAACCCCCGAGTAACGAATTTGAAGCGAATCCAATGAACTTTTCAAAAATGTGTCCGCCATATTGGTTTTTTGAGGTTATGTCAAAATCCTGATCTGATGAGGTTAAATGGACCTCGGATTCGGATTCAGCGACCCAAAAAACATAAAGTCTACATAGTGAGACCCCCAGATCAGAACTTTTTTTTTTTGTGTGGCTGTGTTATGCATATTTCGTAACAACCTCTTGTATACCCATGGATAATGGTTCTCGAAGTTTAAATAGCAAAAATGATCTTCCTCAATTTAAAAATCTTGTAATAAATGAAGCTAAAGAATTTAAAAAAGGAAATTTTCTGCATATTGCATTACCCATTACCTCAGAACCAAATGAAAGCATTTCCCAAATAACATATAACATCAAGAAGACAATTCAATCATTTAGGAATTTAGCTGAAAATCTACAATTAAAATCAGTTAGTATCGCGAAAACAGCTAACATAAATCATGTCAATTGGCAAGATATCGAATTAATTTTGAAGAAAATTTTCGAAGGTTCTAGAACAAAAATAATTACAGTCGGGTCCCCATACTGTTACATTTTCAGAAATTTCCCACTTCTCCAGACTCAGCTCTGTTATGTGCTCAAATTATGCTTACTGCGAACCTTTCAGGAACGTAAATATATACACCTCAAGTTTGGCCTAGAAGTATATGCACCCTTTTCCTTTGTCTTAAGAATACGGCCCTGAAAATTAGTGACGTAACGTGACGTCACCTAACACTTCTGAATTTGGAGGTTATGCAAAAACATAACACTACTGAGGACATAACAGTTTGGAATCTAACAGTATGGGGACCCGACTGTATTTGTAAAGGTTATATTTAATATGCAACAAAAGATCAAAGAGAAATACTAATTGAAGAAGCACATTCCTCTGCTATAGGTGGCCATAAAGGAGTCACAAAAACGTATAGTAGAATTAGGCAGAAATTCTTTTGGAAAAATATGAAACTTGATATTCAAAAATACATACAAGTTTGTCTACAGTGTCAATTGAAAAAATTAGTTCGTGTAAAAACTAAAAACCCTATGATCATTACTGATACCCCAGGAACAGCTTTTGAAAAAATTTCAATGGACATTGTTGGACCTTTAGCAACTACTAATGCAGGAAACGAATGTATTTTAACCATTCAAGATTGTCTTACTAAATTCTCAGTAGCAATACCATTACCAAATCAGCAAGCAAGTACAATTGCAGATGCATTTGTTAAAAGATTTATATGTATTTATGGATCTCCAAAAGGTGTACTAACAGACCAAGGAACAAATTTCTTAAGTAATCTTATGAAACGACTCGCTAAACGATTTAGAATCAGACAATTTAAAACAACTTCTTTTCATCCTCAGTCGAATGGTTCACTAGAAAGATCTCATCACGTTCTTGCAGAATATTTAAAACAATTTGTTAATAAAAATTCACAATGGGATGACTTGCTAGAACTAGCAATGTTCTCCTACAACACCAGTGTCCATGAAGGAACAAAATGCACTCCTTATGAACTTGTCTTCGGAAGATTAGCAAGGTTACCATCCAGCTTACCCCTCCTAGAGGAAGAAAAACTCGAAACCTATGACAATTACTTAATTAATTTAGTGACAAAATTACACGAAATTCAAGCATTAGCACATAAAAATTTAATTAAATCAAAAGAAAAATCGAAAACTTACTATGATCAAAGGATAAATCCCCAAAATTTTAAAATTAGAGATAGTGTATTCTTACTACAAGGTCCCAAACCTAAAAAATTAGGAAATCAATATACAGGACCTCATGAAGTCTTAGAAATTTTATCAAAAGGAAATATTAAAATTAGAATAAATAAAACACCAAAAATCGTTCACATTAATAGACTTCGTATGTCTCATATTAAACATAATAATGGCTTCTAATAAAACTAGGCTTTCTTTACTTAAAAATAAAAAAAATACATGCCCTTCAGTTTATTAAACAATTTTATTTCTAATTAAGTAGATTTTATTTTGTTATTAATTGAATATGCTGAATGAATTCTTATTAAAAGTATATTGTTAAATCATGGAATAGAATCTAATGTAGTTTTACTTTGTTTCAGAAACATCTCAGAGGCGATATGTATTCTTCATTTTTTTTATTATATCTAAATACTTTCTTTTCAGAAAATTCCATAAAACAAATAATCTTTTAACCACCCTTTTCCCAATTTCCTTCTTCTTACTTTCAATTAATGATTAATTGAAGATATAATTCAATATTCATTACAAAAAGAAGTTATGAAACTTAATAAAAATTTCAATAAAACCAATTAAAATTACATGACATATAAATCCAATTTTACAAATCTTAAACAAATAATATTTTTAAAAAAGCATAAGTTTCATATTACATATCAAAAAGAGTTACCTTTTTCTAATATACATACAGTCAATGATTTCAAATCATATTTATTAGATACTTAAAAACAAAAACATGGTAACTTTATATAAAAAAGAGCTAAATTTCTCTACAGATTTTTACTGACATCTATTTCTTTAAGAATGGATTTTCTATCTAAACGTTAAAACTTATTAATAGAAAGAATACTTAAAATACTTTTTCGTATTCTTTCTTTGGGGGAAGGGAAGGGTGACTACACATACATGTGTAAAAAAAAATATAAATAAACAAATAAATTTTTTTTTCTTTTTATCCTTTTCTTTTAAACAATTCTCAAAATAATTTCTAAATGCAAATTCTCTTTCAATTTATGGCTTATAAATAAAATTTTTACTACTTGTAATCAAAAGAAAACTCTACGAATTGCATTGTTAAAACCATTATTATAATTGAATGTTATTTAAAAATGAGTATTTCTAAAATATGTAATCAATATAGAATCATTAAATCTTTATGACAATTGAAGTGTGAATTTCAACTATTAACATTGTAATATTAAACTTTGAATGTATGTGTGACTTCAATTTTATATTAACATTTCTAATTTTAAGTCTATGTAATTTTTAATATAACTTTTAATGTATTTGAAACTAAAATTTTTAACCTCAAAATGTATGTAATTTTCAAAATAACTTTCAATGTTAACATCTTTAATATCAAAATGTATGTAACTTTTTAAAGTTAACTATCAATGTATGTGAGAGATTTCAAATTAACATTTCTAACCTAAAAATGTATTTATATTAACAAATCTTAAATAACAACAAATGTATGTGTGAATTTAAAATTAAATAGATGGAAATGTATGTAAAATTTTAAACTTAAAAGTATTTGTAACATTTAATTTATCTATCAAATGTTTGACCTTTCATTAAATGTGTGGGTTATGGAATTGATTAAATCAGTGTAATGACATCTCCCTTAACTTAAAATTCTAAACTATTACCATGTTACCAAAGCTGAATTCGGAAAATTATCAATTTCATTTTCTATTTTCCGAATTTTAAAGGGGGGAGGTGTCACGTGCCCGTAACTTGTTATAAATAATATAAAATATGATGAAAATTATAATTAAGAAATTGTCCAAAATTAAAAGAAAAGAAGATATGTCACACATGTCACGGGTGTTGATTCATAAGGCGCCGGCTAAGAAACAACGGAAGTATACCTGTAGTGTGTTATCGATTATTCTCGCTAGCATGCTATCGATTAAATAGCCCAGCATGGGCTCCCACCTAAAAAACTTGAAGAAATTGTGACTATAAAAGACCCCCATTTTTGAAGAGTGACCAGTAGTCAATTTTCCTTCGTTTCAATTGTATCTTAAATAGTAGTCAATTTTCCTTCGTTTCAATTGTATCTTAAATAGTAGTTAATTTTCCTTTGTTTCAATTGTGTCTTCAGCTGTAGTCAATTTTCCTTCGTTTCAATTGTATCTTAAATAGTAGTTAATTTTCCTGCATATATTTTGTATCTTCGGTCTCATCTAATATTTCAATCTTACTGATTAGTAATTATTCTGAAGTTAGTACTCGGTTAATCTTCAATTCTCCACTATATTTTAAATCCTTGTAAAATACTGTTAAAACTCTTGACAAACAATCAAATAATTGTGTGCCAACCGTGGGACAACCTTGTGCCAACTGTTCGCCAATCTTGTGCTAAAGAAGTACCAATCAATTGTCAACCAGATACCAATCTTATGCCAAAGAAGTACTAATCAATTGTCAACCAAATACCAAATCAATTGCCAACCAAGAGCCTACTAATTGCCAACCAATTGTTGATCAACTATCTACTTCTTTAAAGAGTTTAAATTATTCAAGGAATTTAATCTTGGTAAGTAAACCAAATTATTCTCTTATTTTAAAGATTCTTGAATTAAGTATACTAAGGTATAATTCTGCTTTCAGTGGAGTTATACCGAGTTTTGGGAAAACTACTCACCTGCCAATTTCTTTGAGAACCTGTGTATTGTGTGATAAAATAAAAAGGACAGATTATCTTTAACCTAAGCGTTTGTTTTCTTAGCCTGTTCCCTTAGTTCAAAGCTTTCCGCTTTGTAAATAAATCAGGCAAAAACTTTACATACCAGTACTGGTCTCCTTCTGAGACGTAACAATTGTATTTTTTAACTTCTTATGACTTCAGAAAACACCTCCTAAAGTATTTATTACCAATTGTAAAAAATAAAAGTAAATTTTTCAAAAAATATTCAATTCATGTAAAAAGTCATTGACAAATTAAGTAAGTTTTAAAGGGGATGGTGGGGTCCAGCTTTTTGTTACGACCAGTAGAAACATTGGTGCTAATGTATGTAACAGTGTCTGACATAAAAAAATTGTGGGGTTTCAATTTGCAAAAGAATTTTAAATAATTTATGGATGGCTTCTAACGATACATATAAGTTCAAACCCGTTTTTTTAAAAATAACGCTTTCTCAAATTGCGGACAATTTATCTCTGAATTTACTGAACCGATTTTAATAAATGATAACTCGTTTTGTTTGTTAGCATGTCCTGTATGACAATTTACCAGAAAATGGTCATAAAATTTAAAAAAAAACATTTTTGCAGACTAGAAAAATACTGAAAAACATAGTGTATTTTGACAAAAATTATTAAAACATCTGCTATTTTTTTATTTTAGTCGATTTTTCATTATTGGTGGTAGATTTCTATGCAAGACATCTTTCTTTTTAAAAAACAATTTGGATTTTTTGTTTCTGATTTGTCAATCTTGAGATAAACTGTCCGCAATTGGACAACTAACTTTTTTGAGTTCCGATCTGAATGCTGTCTGCAGATTATATGATATTAAATAAAAATTAAAAACAAACCATTATTTTTATTCTTCAAATATGTTCTAATATAGGCAAATAAGTTTTTTAAATATTTATAATAAAAGACTTAAGAAATTTTTTTTTTAATTTGGTCTTTTAAGAGCCTTTTAAAGTATAGTACTACCTTAATAATTATGTCAGATACGACTAAAATGGGAATGTTTCAAAAAAATAATTTTGAAGATTATAATTACTTAAAAAAAATTCGCGCGGGGGCTCGCGAATATTGATCGTCGCGCTTCGCGCTCCGGCGATTATTTCACACGTCGCGCTCCGTGTGTTGTTGCGCGCTTCGCGCGCAAATGGCTCGCTTCGCTCGCGACGGTCTGCGATTGTTGTGCATTATTTGTGTTCTTGTTCTTGTTTCCTATTATATGTTTCATAAAACATTTTTTTTCTTAAAGTTACTACAACTTTAAGGATTACATTCTCATCACAAGTTTTTGTTTGCTGATGATTGCGAGATAAAGTGGATTTAAATGCATATTTTTGGTCTTGATGATTTAAATTGTGAAGTTATTTTTAATTATACTAACTCTCTTAGCAGAAACATGATTTGCAGAAGCAGATAAAATATTCTTAAAGTATTAGTATCAAGGTTTTTGTGTAGTGTAGACCGGAGCGTAATGGCTAACTTTTCACTCTTTGTCGATTTACTTGGACATTTTTGTTTTAATTAGGTGTTTATCTCCTAAAAAGTTACTCTGGTATCTTAGCTTTCTTTTAAAAAGTCGAACGTCCCTATATTACGCTTACTTTTTTTCTATAATGAACGTACACTTCGCCATTTTAATGCTATACAAATATTCGAATAACTTATAAAATAGTAAACGTTTTCTAAAGCTTCTCTTCTTAATTTAAAGATCATTTTCAACAATATGAGAATTACTTCAGGTATTAACGTGTATTCTTTGCTTAGAAATTGTAAGCAAAGCAAAGGTAGGATACCCAAATTAGAACAAAATAATAATAAATACACGGAGAGAAAATTTATTACATATATTAACACATATCATATACATTTTGTAAAAGTTTTTACAGTTTAGGGAAAAAGTGCACCAAACCGAAATTTTGGTATCAAAAATACTAAACAGTGAAAGAAATAATTTGAAATTTAGTAAAGTTAGATTAAAATTCTTGATATTTGATATTATTATACAAAATTTCATATTATTCCTTTCACTGTTTAGTATTTTTGATACCAAAATTTCGGTTTGGTGCACTTTTTCCCTAAATTGAGAAGCACTTTTAAAAAATTTAATATAATTTTCTTTCCGTGTAGCAAAGCATTTCAAAAAAAATTTTGAACTAAGAAAATAAAATCAATCCTCCAAAATTTACCCATCGTTTTAAAAAGCAAAAATGAATCACCTCCACTAAGATGAGACAAAAAGTCAATAATTCGAAAAAGTTTTTAAAAAAATTTAGTTTTTCAAAAGTTATTGTCGGACAGACAGACAGACAGACGTAATCGCCGGACCATGTTTTTTGGATTCAGGGCACCTCAAAACGCAAAGATTTCATAAAATTAGCAAATAGTATATTAAGTAACAAGGTACGTAAAGGCAGCCTTTAAATCCCGTGTTACTTACGATATTTTTTATTCCAAAGGTACAAAAGTGGCGATTTAAGATAGCAGACGACAGGGAGTAAAAGTCATTCACTTGTTCGACATGTATAAAAATGGCTGCCTTTTTTTCCCATGAGCAAAAATAACGCATGGGACTAGCTGTTTTTTTGCCCATGGGAAAAAAAGGTCGCCATTTTCATTCAAGTGGACAAATGAATGGCTTTTAATTCCTGTTGGCTGCTATCTAAAAGCGCCTATTTTGTGCCTGAGGTATAAAAAGTCAATTTTTCACCAAATCTAATACCACCTCATGTGATGAGAATGTAAAAAACCATTTCCAACAAGATAGGATCATAAATTAAAATGTAAAAAAGGGTCAGACCAGCCAAACTGTATAAAAGAAATTTCATTGATTTTCTAAAATGTTAAAACTTTTATGAATATATTTTAGTTATAACATTTTAGAAAATCAATAAAAAATTTTTAACCCAGTTAAGCTAGCCTGACCCAAAAACTTATAAAAAAAAAAAAAAAATTAATTAATTTTCTATGAAAAAATGTTGTAGAGAAAAGTTGTTCGTATTTTCCTAATCTAAAATAATATAAAGTTAAAAATTCTGAAATTTGAAAAAATTGAGTTTTCAAAATTTTGAAACTACCGTAGTTTTTGTAGTTTTCAACGAAAATGGCTGGTTAACGAACTTAACCTTCATTTTTACACCAACTTTAAGTGTGTTAAATTTAAAAACGATCAGATAAGATTTTCAAAAGTTATTGTGTATACAACATTTTGGTCTACAGACGGACATACATACAGACAGACAGACGGACAGACAGACAGACAGACACACAGACAGACGGACTCGCCGAACCATGTTTTTCGGGTTCAGGGGACCTCAAAACGTAAAGATTTCATAAAATTAGCAAAAGTCAATTTTCGACCAAAACTAATACTTTCTCATGTGATGAGAATGTAACAAAGTATTGAAAAATTTTGAATTTAGTATTAAATAGCACCACCTGGACACTATCGGAAATACGGAAATACTCTGTGTGGCAACGTCAATGGATTGTTCTGACTGTTGGCTAGTCGCTAGGTTTATCGAGCTTTTAAATTTTTGTTAGATTATTCATCTTTAAAAAACAAGTTTTGAAAATTTTTTTAATTAATGTTTAATAGGGGAGCTTTACCCGTCCGCTATCAAAAACTCATAAATTAGAAATTTTCCGAAAAAAATTTATAAGTTCATTATAATTATTTAAAAAAACTTTTTTTGTACTTAAATTGTTGCTAGATTGTTGCTCTTTAAAAAACAAGTAATGAAGAATTTTTAAAATAAAGCTTAATAGTTAGTTGCCCCACTTGTTCGCTATCGAAAAAGTATAAACTTGGAAATTTCTAAAAACAAAATTTATAAGTCGCATTATAATTTATAAGCTAAATGTATTTTATATTAAAACACTTCTTTTTTCTTTAATTACCTTAACTGAAGTGTGTTATTAATTTTTTGATTATCACTTGTTTATAAATTTATACGTACCTACATTTTTATTTTGTCATTAGTGATTTAAATTTCTTTATTGGTTGTCAGTAATAAAGACAATTATGAATTCGATTTTGGAGACAAATAATAAATTATATAATAATTTATTATCATTCCTTATAAATGAAGGAGAAGACAAGAATTTTGTTAATAATAAAGGATATTTAAGTCCATATGTTTTGAAGAATATGATAACAAAAGTTTACGGACAATTTAAATCGAAGCATAGATTCAAAAATTTTTAAGAGGGAAATATTTTTGTCAAATTAAAATGGATATTTCAAGTAATTTTTTTTATTTAGTTAATGGTTTGTCTCTTTACTTTTAACAATAGAAGTATACGCATAATTAATTTTTAAAACTATTTTAATATCATTTATTTACTTTTACTTTTTTTATTTATTTATTTTTACTTTGTTAAATGAAAAAAAAAATTATTTCATTTTTTATTTCTATATTTTCTTATAATTTTTCAAAAATGTATTTGTTTATTTGTTTTTGTTTTAATATTTATATCTTTTATTTTTTCTCAGATTTATTTTATTCATTGTTGTTTTTTTAAGGTAAAATTTCACATCCAAATGTCCAAATTGATGCTCCGCAGAAATCTGAGGATAATAATTATTTAAAATCGTTGTTAGGGGCAATTGAACAAAACTCAGATATTCTTTTAAAATTAGAAAATAATTTTAACACACTTAAAAAGAAGATGTTTTTAAGCGAAGCAGAATGCAGGAATCTTCTAAATGTAATGTTTCTTGGAAAAAATGTCAAAGCGACTGAAATTTTAAAATTACAAAACACTTTTAATCGAAAAATCCAGGATCTGAAGTTGATTTATGAAGGTTCTTTTTATAAAATCATTCAATTTTATAATAAATTTTAAAAACGGTTTACACTCCTGTTTATTTTTACTACTACCTACAGTTTGAGTCATCAATTTCCTTTGTCATAGATAAAGAAAATTTTTTATCTGACTTAATAAGGTATAAATTGTAACCTGATTTTGAGGTAAAAATTCCCTGCATCAAAAATTCTCTTAGGTGAGAGCACTGCCCAATAGTAAAAAGCCATTACTTTACCATTGGCGCATTAATGGCTCAATATTGAGAACCATGGGTTTGCTCTTGGTTTATTGTTTGCAACCAATAATGGGTTACTACTGGTATGTACTTTATTATTATTATTTTTAATTATCATCTTTGGGAATCAGTGTTTCGTAAAAAAGGCGTACAAAGGCCATCTTTTTCCTAAAAAAAGCTTATAATTAATAATATTGAAACAATTGTAAATCTCCTCATCTTGCCCCACCGGCGGGTAAGATGGGGTACCCTAAGGGGTAAGATGTGGTACTAAAAAAAACAACCTATTTCTGTCGACAAATTTTACAAGTGAAGGTTGCATTTTTATCTTTGACATCGACACCAGCACAACTGCTCAAAGCCCATTGGCCGCAGACAGAACAAGCAGCCCAGCCTTCATTTAAGTCTAAATAATAACCATTACAATAGAGACAAGGTGTATTTTCCACTTTACCATCGCTAATTGATGATTTAACCTAACAAGCTTTTTTCTTTTTGGTCACTGTTATTTTATTCAGTCTTGATTTAAGTAGTTTTCTTAACTTCTCTTATTTCTCTTTTCTTTTGCTTAATTTGTGCACCCCGTCTTGCCCCACTCTCTCACATCTCGGTGCAGTATTATGTAAAATATAATCGCGATTGGTTAATTCGTTTGTTAAATAGGGCCGGTACCTCGTCTTACCCGCAACCCCGTTTTGCCCCACTCTCCCCTAAGTTGTATTAATAAAATAATAAATTACTGATAATATTTGTTTATCGTATTAATTGCAGCTACTTCTGATGCATCTTATTTTCCACAATTATCAACTTCTCATCAAGATGAGACATCTTATTGTCCACCACCCTCAGTTTCCTATTTCGATGACGGGCCTCATTCATCCTATTCTCATCAAAATGACGAATTTCCAAACTTAAACGAAGAAATAAAAAATGTCGAAATTCAACATACAAACAATGGTTAAAATTATTTAATTTATACTCATTTATTATAATTACATTTGATTTGCAGTGCTATTAAAAATTAAAAATTTTTTTTTTATTTCATCATAGGTAATACTTGATTTGTTAAATAAGAATAAAATGATATTTACTTATATTTTTTATAATTTTTCAAATTTTTAGAATTCATTAAAAATTCGACTAGAATCCATTTTGAAATCAATTTTTACTAGAAAGTTCTACGAGAATTTAATTATTTAAATGCAAAAATAAATAATTTATTGAATAAATTGGAAATTTCTTAATTTTTAGATAATAAAGGAAAAATTTTACTCAAAAAAAGGTTTCTGTTACATTTATTTACGAATTTCTTTAATTGTAAAATTATTTGAAAATATTAATAACTTCTTTTTAAAATTAATACTTAATTAAACTTTTTCAAAAAAATTAATTCTTTAAAATTGATAGTTAAAAATATAGAAAATTCAAAGTTTCGAATATTTTAATTTGAATCCTTTTCGAGCTTATTCACCCGTGCAGAAATTTTGACCGGGGCCATGGCACTTTGCCCGATCTGGCCGCCCTGTCGGGACCCGGTCGGGGCCATGGGATTTCCCCCGATCTTTTCGCTACCCAGGTATAAATCCAATACTGACTGCATTTTATTATATTAAGGGGATCCCACTTATCGACATTGCAGATCTAAAATGATTAAAAATCTGCAACGACCGTTTCTTGGAAAATATAAGATATTATTACCTATAAATTTGGAAAACTCATTTTTTATCATGAATACACAGGATGAGTATTTTATTTGTTGTAATTATTTGAAAAAAATTATCGTTAGAAAGTTAAATATGGGCAGTTTCCCTGTAACACATCTTTGACTACTAGCTCAAACTGCAACGACCATTTCTCGAAAACAACGAAACAAAATAATTTTTCCATTTGGGAAATTTAATTTTGTAGGAAAATACGGAGGATGAGACTCATTTGCCATTCAGGAATAAATAAAAACTTTATTTTTTGTAAAGTGTATATGTGACAGCTGTTCGGTGGCACTTGATATTTAATTTACTAGCATTAACTTTTCTTTAACAATTTGAACAAAATAAATGTCTCTCATTGTGTGTCTTTCATCACTAATGAATTTTTACTCGAAAAGAAAACATTATATTTTATTGTTGCTAATTTAAAGCTAAAAATAATCAAAATTGGTCAGTTTTTGTAACGAGCGCGTAAGATTCGCGAGCTCGCCGTTAAAAACAGCACTATCGAGGGAGATGAAAGCGCGGTAAACTTTCGAATAATAAAATATGTATATGATATTAATAAATTAAACTAATTAAATAATATGATTGGCAAACAGTTACGCGTTGGACAATTTGACTAGAAAAAATATATATATATATATAGATTACAATATGTCTTTTCTCTCTTCGTTTTTTCTTACAAAAACGAAAATCAGAGAAAATAGGGAAAACCAATTTTTATCTCATCTCTCGAATTTGTTATTTTAGGCTAGTTAGAAGGAATGGTATGAAATCGGTGGGTTGCAAATCCCTTTATGACTTTATAGAAATTGAAATCAGACTAGAAGGCAATAAATAGAGTAAAAACCCAAACCCTGCAGTAAAAGTAATAAAACTAAAAATAACATAGCAATGCTCAATCTCGTATCGCCCCTTTTTGCAAACAAAAGCCTAAACATCTGGGTCTCATAAAATTGAACTTAGCCTTTTTTGCTAAAAAGAGTCACGTAAAAACTATAAAATGTCAAAGAAGAGAATTGCAACCTATCCAAGCGATTATTAAATTGAAACTTGATGAGTACTACATCAATTTTAAAATTGAACTTTTGAATTAACATCCTTAATTAATTTAAATCTAATATTTTATCATTGCTTTTCAATATATATAACTCAACATTAGTAAAACAAATTTGACAAATGTAATCCTTTATAAATCATAAACATTTTTGCAACGACGACTATTTTCACATAAGTGTATAGATTAGTCAACTTCATAATTAAATATAATAAACTTTTAGAATTTTTAAGAATGATAATTGAATTAAACGATTGTTGTAAGTACGATGTATGAGTGTTGATAGTGAGATTTCTTAAAAGAAATACAAAAGGTCTTTTACATTTTAATTCAACGAGAGATAGAGATAGCGATAGGGACAAAGATAGAGATAAAGAAACGAAAGCTAATATCCTTATAAATTTAATTAATAGAGACCTATTTTTAATTATTGTAAAATGTTTAAGTTTAATTTCTTTTTCAATATCTCTATTAATAATTATACTTATGATATTGCAAACGATTCCAAAAACATTGAGTCGGCTCGAACCAGGCAAATTTCCAACCTGGATGGCGCGCGCATACCTAGAGCAGGAAAGTAGAAGTACCTGGGCCCGCTTGAGCGGCCAGTTTACTCAGAAGGAATTTGGGACTTGTCGCGAACGGTTGTACGAAGTTGTAATTATATGCTAATTCAGCTTGAAGTAGAGAAAATAAATTGTTTTCTTATGTAAAACCCAAATTACTTGACTTTTTAATTGCTTTTTGCCTTTTTGCTTTTGATTTCTCTATTTTTCTTGAAGTTTCGGTATAAAATTTAAAGATTATTCGATTCGACGTTGGCACCGAATTTCTATTCGAAGAGGATCTCATCGATGGGTTGGGTTTCTATACCCTTAATTGTGAACGAATCCAATTTCTTTAGGAACTTTTAAATATTCCAAAGTTTCGCGCCAATAAATTGAGTTGCGCGTTACAGGAAAATTTTGGTGTCAGAAGTGGGATTCTCACAAACCCGCCGGTTTTGAAATAAGTGAAATCCGTGATCGTGAACTTTTGGTGCGTGAGAAAACGTCGGTCGGTCTAAATTAAATAAATTTCAAAAGTTAACTTCAGTGACAAGTGGGAAATAAAAGTTGAAAAGAGACATTTTGCTTCTCAAACCGCCTTTTTAGTAAAGGTGAATTTAGTAACTTAGAACGAAAGGTTACCAAGTGTGCGAGAGCAAGAGAAGAAGACGAGTTCGAGCAGTGGCGGAAAATAATAAATTCCAGCAGCAGGCGAAGAAGAAGACGAGTTCGAGCAGTGGCGGAAAATAATAATAAATTCCAGCAGCAGGCGAAGAAGTAGACGAGTTCGAGCAGTGGCAAAAAAAAAAAAAATAAATAAATATAAGTTCCAGCAGTAGGCGAAGAAGAAAACGAGTTCGAGCAGTGGCAAAAAAAAATAAAAATAAGTTCCAGCAGCAGGCGAAGAAGAAGACGACATCGAGTGGTAGCAGAAGAAGAAGACGAGGTACGACAGGAGCATTGCCGCGATAACTCCTCAAGGTTTTTGGGCGGTTTTTAGACCTGGAGGCTAGGGTGTTTTTTTTATACACCAGTATCGCAGACAGTGGTTTTGAGATCCGCCAGTTATCCCTCTGACCACTGCAGGCAACCTTGGATATCCAGTCAACAACTTGTGTGCGCAAAAGGGAATAATATCCGAAGAGCTGATTCGCGAGTGTAGTGCTGTGAAAAAGAAAATAAATTGTTAAATACAGTTATTTTCTCCCTGAAGGGGATAATTTTAGTGTCAAAGTGCCGATCTTATAATCAGCTGTCTTCAAGACCATCAAAGTAGTAAGTCAATTGTCCAAAAAAAAAAATAAATTTTGTTAAATTGTTTGCCAATCTTTTAGATAAATTTAAAAAGAAAAGAAATAATAATAAATAATAATTTACCCTTTTTTGAATTATTGAGATTTATTTGCAATAAATAATTGTTTATTTCTCCGCAAAAATCCATTAAAATGAATACTCGTAGTGCTGTCCGTAGAGGAGGAGAAGGCCGTCGAGGCGGCAATTCCGCCAACGCGAATAGGGGTGAAAATTCAAACGCGAATGTTGTAATAGAAAGAGCAAAACGGGGACGAAAACCAACGGGTAGAGTCGCGAATAAAACCGCAATTAACAAACGGGGAAGAGTTCGAAGAGTTAGCTCTCGAACTGTAGGAAGTAATGAAAATTATGTCGAAAATGATAACCAATTTGAACCTGTGGACGAGAGTAATGAAGATATCGATTTTGAATACAGTGAAAATTCAAATTATCACGCGAATAATCTTGTAATTCAGCAGCGAACCCCTATTTTACCGCGTGTTAGTCATACACCGGTGCATGTCGGTAGCAGTATTTCAGGCGCAAGTACGTCAAAGTCGGGATTGTTAACGCTGCCTCTAAAGGATCCTGAGAATCCAATTTCTCTTAAAGAAGCCTTGGGATTTCTTCCGAACAGTTTTGATGGGCAATCGATGCCAGTCGGCCAATTTATAAAGGGTTGCATCTCCGCGCGTAATTTAATGGCATCGAAAGATAGAA
Organism: Leptopilina heterotoma; assembly: GCF_015476425.1. Classification (NCBI taxonomy): domain Eukaryota; kingdom Metazoa; phylum Arthropoda; class Insecta; order Hymenoptera; family Figitidae; genus Leptopilina; species Leptopilina heterotoma. Next base: position 62,152 of record NW_025111170.1, read on the forward strand.
ACCACTTATTTTTGATGGTCCTCTCGCGAGTTGTCGGGAATGCGTTCGATTCTCTCCAGGACAGGGACATTAATTCTTTAGAAGAATTATTACTGCATTTAAAAAACACTTTTACAGAACATCGGAATTCCAGTCAACTACATTCCGCTCTTGCTACGGTCGCTCAGCTTGAGGAGGAAAGTGTAGTATCATACGGGTCTCGCGTGAGAAGAATATTAGCAAGTTTAGTCGAATTAATAGAGGATCAAAATACAAACGAGGCCGCTCACTACATGGTGCAGTCGGCCCGCACCACGGCCCGCGAAAATTTCATTATGGGATTAAAGCGAGACCTCGTGTGGCGAGTAAGGGTGGGAAGACCTGGATCCTTGGACGATGCCGTGAATCTCGCGAAACAAGCCGAATGGGAAGTCGAACACGAGCAGAAGTTAGACAGACGGGCACCTGAAAGCAAAAGCGATGCTAAAGAAAAATCAGATGAAGGGAGAAATAAAATGAGCGGCAATAATCAAAATCGACATCACCCTTACGATAAAAACGGTCGCATTAGAAAACTCGATGGGCATCGTGGCGGTCAACGTGGTAGAGGGGGAGGGAATCGTAATCAACCTCCGAACTCGGGAAACAGGGATAACTCCGCAACGTCAAATAACAATTGTTATAGATGCGGTGAATCGGGTCACCTAGCGCGAGGATGTGTACGCACAGTTAACGACAATAAAGCTTGTTTCAACTGCAACGAAACTGGCCATGTTGCTCGCGATTGCAATAAAGCACCACAAAAAAAACGCGAGTGCTTTATTTGCAAAAGTCCTGACCATATTGTACACAATTGTCCCTTATTGAATAACGGAAATGCAAATAAAAATAAATTGTCCTGCACTTTCTGTAAAAAGAATGGTCATTTACAGGAGAAATGTTTTCTTCGCTTAAGAAAGGTTTACGAAAATCGGGAACAAAAGAAGGACGATTTAAACGAGGAATAAGCTCACTTGACTGGTGCACAAGCGAGCTTCGGGAAAACACTGCGCCTATCCGACGAACAATATTAGCTTTCGAATCGAGCGGGAAAGTACCGACACCCCACATTAATTTAAAAAGTAACAATCTAAAAAACGGAAGCGCTAATTTCATTATCGATACGGGAGCTGAACTAAATTTGATTAAACATAGACTGGTAGATAAAATAACAGCGATTAACTCAAGGGTTAAGTATGATTTATTTGGCATCACAACCGAAGGAGTTCAAACCCTTGGCGAGGTTCGCATCCAAATAAATGGCGTCAATTGTTTTTTTCAGGTAGTTCCAAACAACTTTCCCATTAGCGGCCATGGAATGGTTGGCATGCCGTTTCTCGGTAACTCTGTAATAAACCTACAAACAAACAAAGTTTATCATCAATCAGGCACTTTTAATTTCTCCACCCCACTTAAGAGAACTACCTTAATATTAAAAGCAAGGACGAAACAAGTAGTTTCCTTACCGGTGACGAACGTCGACTTATCAGAGGGATATTTGCCCTTGATACCAGCTGGCCCTGAAGTTTTTCTGGGACAATCTTTGGTAACTGTAGAGAACGGGAAAGCCCTTACTTATTGTGTTAATACCGGCACCAGGGACGTCGAACTTTCAATTCCACCAATTAGTCTAGAAGAAATAGAAAATATTAGTTTCACTCCAAAACCCGATATAAACAATAAGCAAGATGAAAAGGTTAGGTGTGAGGGAGAGAAAGATTCAGTAGATCGATATAAAAAACTAATAAATGAACTTTACTTAGATAATTTGAACAAGGAAGAAAAAGAGAGCCTTTTAAAATCAATAGTAAAATTTCCCTATCAATTTTTTTTAAAGGGGGATAAACTCGGTTGTACTAACGTCTTACAGCATAAAATTAACACTTCCGATGATATTCCGGTTAACAAAGGAAATTATAGGTATCCCCAGATCCACAAAGAGGTTATTGAAACGGAAACAAATAATTTAAAGGGTTATGACGCGATTTCCCCTTCAAAATCTTCTTATAATTCACCAGTCTGGGTTGTTCCCAAAAAGCCTGATTCACAGGGCAATAAAAGGTGGAGAATGGTGATCGACTACCGCGGACTTAATGAAAAAACTACCGGGGACGCTTATCCCTTGCCAAATATAACTGATATTCTCGATCAATTGGGAGGAGCTAAATATTTTAGTGTGCTCGATCTCGCGTCCGGTTTCCACCAAATTGAAATTGACCCGGCGGATAGACACAAAACAGCCTTTTCCACCCTATACGGGTTATACGAATTTAATCGTATGCCTTTTGGGTTAAAAACTGCCCCCGCAACGTTTCAAAGATTAATGGATCGGGTTCTATCGGGTCTCCAAGGCGTAGAAATGTTTGTTTACATGGACGACATTGTTATTTATTCTAAATCTATCCAAGAGCACAGCGAGAAACTAGAAAAATTACTAGGCCGTTTAAAAACTGCGCGTCTCACTCTACAACCGGATAAATGTAGATTTTTGTGCAAAGAAATCGGATATCTCGGTCACATTATTTCAGCAGAGGGAGTGAAACCCGATCCCAAAAAATTGGACGCCGTCAAAAATTTCCCACAACCAAAGAATCGCAAAAATATTAAACAATTTTTAGGCCTAGCAAATTACTACAGGAGATTTATCCCGAAATTTGCCCAAATCGCGAAGCCCTTAACATTGCTTTTAAAGAAAGACGCGCCTTTTAAATGGACTCAAAATACGGATAGTTCTTTTGAGACCCTAAAATCAATTCTTTGCTCTCAACCAATTTTACAGTATCCGGACTTCTCTAAACCTTTTGTTATTACTACCGACGCATCCGACTATGCCCTTGGTGCTATCCTTAGTCAAGGAGAAGTTGGTAAGGATTTACCTATCGCGTATGCCTCTCGAACACTCAACAAAGCCGAATTGAACTACAACACTACGGAAAAAGAGCTTCTTGCCATAATTTTCGCGGTAAAAATTTTCAGGCCATATATATTTGGCCAAAAATTCACATTAGTAACCGACCATCGCTCCTTAGTTTGGCTTGATCAATTAAAAGACCCCACGGTTAGTTCGAGACTAGCGCGCTGGAAAATAAAATTGCTCGAATGCGATTATAAGATAATATACAAACCGGGTAGGGTAAATTCGAACGCAGATGCCCTCTCGCGCAATCCCGTAACTTCTAAGACTGACGATAAGTGTGACAAGAGTAATTTAGACACAAAACTTGACTCAATAGATGAAAATGGACAGATTGTTTATAGCGAGTTTCCTATAGAAAAAGCATGTATCAGCACGTATATTGCCAATCACCAGGGCAAAAATCGAGTTGACGAGACGAACGATACAGTACTTCGCGAGAAAAGGGGGAAACAGGTAGCAAAATCTAATTTTGATCGTCACGGGACTCTTCAGGATTGTGGGATGATAGAAGGAACAGATGCATATGTTTCAAAAGAGCGCGAATCGTTTTGTTTAATAACAGCAGTGGTCGGTTCACTCAAAGGCCTAGAGGAATTTTCGACCACTAGCTGCGACAAAACTGATTCGCGAAACTCGCCCCACTCTAATGAACGAGGCTCTGGTGTCGATGAAAATGAATTCCAGTGTGATTTGGAAAAAGAGGAAGTACCCGGTGGACCAATTGTTTGGTCACGCGGGGATTCTTTGAGAGAATCCGTAGTACAGTGTGATAAAGAACCCGGTCTATCAATTGTTTGGTCTCGCGGGGATAATGTTGAAAGGCTACCTGTTGAACGAGTTTGCAAGAGAACTCGTATTTCCCCTGAAACTCCATGTGAATACAATGACGAGACAGACGACGATATTTTAAATGAAAACGAAAAGGTAAAATTGATAGGGATGTGGGGAAACTGTTTATCGATGTTAAAAAAGGGGCGGGACACTGACAAAAACGAAATTTCAGATGATGATGGACAACCTGCAAAAAGAATCAAATTAAACGAAAGTAAAATCACAGAAAAGGGAACCGTACTTCACAATAATAGCGAGAAAGGAAATTCGGTACTTACTCCTTTGTTCCAACTAAGTAAAGACAAGTTATGGATGCGTGACGATAACATTGTAAATTTCGTTTCATGCGACGGCATTCTTACCACTCCTTTAGGTCGAGAATTAATAGAGAACTCCGTCATCACCTCCTCGTGTCTGAAAGACCCAGAAGCAATTATAGGTTATGTAACATCGAACAATCAAGGCGGACGATTAGTATTTAACTTATACATCAAAGAAAAATTCGATTCTGCAGTCTACGCGAAAAATATTGAAATTGCCGTTAACACATTGAAAGAGGCACTTAATTTGTCGAAATTAACAAGTTTCAGTATATCTCGTACTGGAAATGGTTTCGACAAATTATCGTGGTCAACGATCGAACAAATTTTTCGTGCTCACTTCGGTAAAGGTAACTATCAAATCACGGTTTGTACAGGGGAAATAGAAATTCCGGAAATTGAAAAAAGAAGCGAAATACTTAAAGAATGTCACGATTCAACTACCGGTGGCCATAAAGGCGAGACTAAAACTTTAGAGCGGATAAGAGAGCGATTTTATTGGAAAAATATGAGGGACGAGGTTAGAAAATACGTAAAAACATGCGAAATATGTCAGAAAAGAAAATTAACACGCGTAAAAACCAAGATGCCAATGAAAATAACCGATACACCTATCAGAGCGTTTGAAAAGGTTCAAATTGACATAGTTGGGCCCTTACCTACAACAGAATCCGGGAACGCGTATATGTTGACTTGGCAGGATAACCTGAGTAAATACTCAGGCGCTGTCCCACTCTCGAAGATAGATTCCTCTCACCTCGCTGTAGCATTAGTCGAAGGATTGATCTGTATATTCGGTTGTCCGGAAACAATCCATACAGACCAAGGTTCTCAATTCATGAGCAACATTAGGACAATATCGCAAAATTATTCAAGATCCGCAAAATTCGTTCGACCGCTTATCACCCGCAATCCCTCGGTTCCCTGGAAAGAAGCCATCATACGTTAGTAGAATACTTACGTTCGTACGCCGAGCGTTCCGATTGGGACCGATGGTTGCCATATGCAATATTTTCTTTTAACACCCAAGTCCATGAATCCACGGGTTTAACACCCCACGAAATCGTGTTCGGAAGGAAAGCTCGTTTTCCATCTGAATTTGCCGATGAAAAGGTCCCTTTAACGTACATTCAATTAGTAGACGAACTCCTGAACAGAATAATTGAAACAGAGTCCCTTGCGACAGCCCGCCTTGAAGCGGCAAAGGTGCGCTGTAAAAAGTATTACGACAGAAAAATTAATGAACGCGTATTCGAAGTAGGACAATATGTTTATGTTCTTGTAGAAATTAGGCATGACAAATTCGATGATCATTATTCAGGTCCCTTTAAAATCACACGCGTAATAGATAACCTTAATGTCGAAGTACAAATTACACCAAAACAAACGAAAATCATTCACGTAAATAGAATTAAAAATGCATTTTTAAGATACGTCTAAAGTTTGCTCTAGAAAAATATATGCATGCATATGTATATAAAAGAGAGCAAAATTTAGAACGTTCAAAACAAAATTTACAAGCAAGTGAGGTTATGAACATGTTCAAAAAAAAGGGAATTACAGCACACGGAAATATATATATATATTTTATGTACATACCTTTCTTTTCAAGAGAAATAAAAATCCGATTTCTCAATCCACTATTACCTCATCTTATCGTGTTTTAAATAATAACAAAATCTCTAAATTTTTACTTTGTTATTGTGTTCTCCAGTATATTTTTGTCGAACAGCTGTCAACCGTAATCAACCACGAAACACATGCAACATAGATTTGAAGTACTGTGCCCTTTCGCTTAAGGAGCACCCACAACGACGCTTAAATAAATGGTGCCACATTCTCTTTTTCAAAAACATAAGACAATCATTTGCGAATAAAGCCTTGAACTAGAATTAATTATTATTATTAACATTACTATTATTTAATTTTGAAAAAGACACATCCGAAGATGTGCCTTTTTATTAAGGGGAGAAGTGTAACGAGCGCGTAAGATTCGCGAGCTCGCCGTTAAAAACAGCACTATCGAGGGAGATGAAAGCGCGGTAAACTTTCGAATAATAAAATATGTATATGATATTAATAAATTAAACTAATTAAATAATATGATTGGCAAACAGTTACGCGTTGGACAATTTGACTAGAAAATATATATATATATATATAGATTACAATATGTCTTTTCTCTCTTCGTTTTTTCTTACAAAAACGAAAATCAGAGAAAATAGGGAAAACCAATTTTTATCTCATCTCTCGAATTTGTTATTTTAGGCTAGTTAGAAGGAATGGTATGAAATCGGTGGGTTGCAAATCCCTTTATGACTTTATAGAAATTGAAATCAGACTAGAAGGCAATAAATAGAGTAAAAACCCAAACCCTGCAGTAAAAGTAATAAAACTAAAAATAACATAGCAATGCTCAATCTCGTATCGCCCCTTTTTGCAAACAAAAGCCTAAACATCTGGGTCTCATAAAATTGAACCCAGTAACTACTGCCAATTCTCGGCAGACATTACTGCACCAATGATGGGCCGTTTTTGCAGTCTTGGCATTTCGCACTTGGGTGTGCTTAATGACGATTCATATTGTTGGGTCCAGTGCGATTCAGCTTACATTTTTTTTATGAATTGCTTTCTTAATCAATTTTGACAATCCAAAAGAAAATTTTAAAATATAAGGAATTAATTTTTTTTCATCGATTTAAAAATAGAGTTCAAAATTGCAAGTTAGCCAACTTTAAGGTTTGCAGACGTCCGAAATGCGAATCCGCAATGATAATTTTAGAGTAAATTTACATGATGTTCAAAATTTCATTTTTTTCACATATCTTGCTTTTCGTTTCATTTTTAATAGAAAAATAATTTTTCATTAAAAAAAATATATTTTTAATTTAAAAAAATTTTTATTTCTTAATAAATTGTTTAAAAAATTTAAATTATTATGTTTAGAAACATAAAAATGTAAGTAAAATTCAATAACAGGGTGTCTACTAATTCCGTTTCACAAAATTCCCGGTTAATTCCCTTTTTTATTTTTCCCGGTTTATCTTTCTAAATTTAAAATTAAGTTTATCTATTTACACAAATGTATTCAACAAAAATTTAAACAAAAAATTTTTTTCTGAACAAATTAATATAAAAAAATAAGTTTCAAGTAAAGTTAAAAAAAATCCCGGTTTGGAAAAAATTCACGGTTAATTCCCGGTTTTCCAGGTTTTTACGGTTAGTAAACACCCTGAATAAATTATAAATTTATTCGAGTTGTTCCATATTATTATTAATTTCTTAAAGGGGAGTGACACCTTTGAGGCCTCTTTTGAACCTGTTTTTCATAAATTTTTTTAAGACACGGGAATAAAGTAAACAAAATTTGGTTTTGAGGGATTTATTTGTTAACTTTTTAAGTTTACAAAAATATATTTATACGTAAAAAAGTTTAAATTTGTTGCCTATAGAGGGCGCCGAAGTTGGTCTCCATTCCCTGCAGAGCAAATCGGTGGGCAAGATTTCGGTTAGACCGTTTAATCTAAATCAAAAATTCAAAGTTTTTCTGAATCTAAGATAGATTTAGCTTTCGAGTACGTAGGATATTTTAAAAATATTAATTTTTGTGTATTTGGCAGTTGTTTGAAGTAAAAAGTCGATTTTTAGGGCGAAAATTTATCAAAAAATCTGTTGCCAAAAAAAACAAAGAAACCAAAAAAAAATCCGCTACGTACTCGAAAGCATTAGTAAATGACGATCAAAAAAAACTTTGTCCGAAGTCAATCCGATCAAAACTGTTCTAGCTAGACTGCCCACCGTTTTGAAAAATGTCACTTCGAGAAAAACGCGTTTAAAGTTTTGAAAGCATCCCAGTGAGAAATTTCTTACCGGTCCAATATCGGTCCAATATTGGGAGCCAAGAGACCAATCATCGGTCCAATAAAGGCTCCCAATATTGGACCAATATGGGCTGGTGCTTGGGATGTAACGGGTTCGCCAAGCATCGGTTGTAAATATTGGTCCAATATTGGCCGAATATTGGCAACTAAGAGAAAAAAAATTTTTTAAATAAATTTTTTTAATTAAATAATAATAATAACAAATTAATGTTTATAATTTTTGTTTAATATATTTATTTTTAATAATTCATGTAAATAATAAATAATTTATTATTTATAAATTATAATTATTTAAAAATGCAGCAACTATTAGGAAATAATCGAAATAGCATTCTGCAAAAAAATTCTATCATTGAAAAATCAATGATAGGCGAGAGATATCCGCGTCATTAAATAGATTCGCAGATACCTATACTCTGGTCTCGCGACGAATCTCTCGATACTTATATACACTGGAGTCGCCGTGTCAGTTGCGAGAACGGTTACAGCGTCCCTCTTTCGGCAGAGATAAGAATTGTCACGTAAACTGCGGGTATAATAAGGCCGTCGGTAAAGCGATTTAGCAGTTTACGTGACAATTCTTATCTCTGCCGCAAGAGGGACGCTGTAACCGTTCTCGCAACTGACACGGCGACTCCAGTGTATATAAGTATCGAGAGATTCGTCGCGAGACCAGAGTATATCTGCGAATCTGTTTAATGACGCGGATATCTCTTGCCTATCATCTGCGAATCTATTTAATGACGCAGATATCTCTCGCCTATCATTGATTTTTCAATGATAGAATTTTTTTGCAGAATGCTATTTCCTTAATAGCTGCTGCATTTTTAAATAATTATAATTTATAAATAATAAATTATTTATTATTTACATGAATTATTAAAAATAAATAATTAAACAAATAAATATATTAAACAAAAATTATAAACATTAATTTTTTATTATTATTATTTAATTAAAAAAAATTATTAAAAAAAATTTTTTCTCTTGGTTGCCAATATTCGGCCAATATTGGACCAATATTAACAACCGATGCTTGGCGAACCCGTTACATCCCAAGCATAAGCCCATATTGGTCCAATATTGGGAGTTAATCGGCGCCCAGCACGGCAACCAAAATATGGGCAGTTTCCCTGTAACACATCTTTGACTACTAGCTCAAACTGCAACGACCATTTCTCGAAAACAACGAAACAAAATAATTTTTCCATTTGGGAAATTTAATTTTGTAGGAAAATACGGAGGATGAGACTCATTTGCCATTCAGGAATAAATAAAAACTTTATTTTTTGTAAAGTGTATATGTGACAGCTGTTCGGTGGCACTTGATATTTAATTTACTAGCATTAACTTTTCTTTAACAATTTGAACAAAATAAATGTCTCTCATTGTGTGTCTTTCATCACTAATGAATTTTTACTCGAAAAGAAAACATTATATTTTATTGTTGCTAATTTAAAGCTAAAAATAATCAAAATTGGTCAGTTTTGGAACCTTTGGCGCCATCTCTTGGTTCTATGAACTACTAAAAGCTGTCACATGTGTTCTTCTTGTTGTAAATTGCTATACAAAACAGTTTACATAAATTAAAGTTTTTTATTGTTGTTTTCATATGTAATGAATCTTATTATGTGTATTTTTTATTAAAATTAAGTTTGCTAAATGGAAAAATTATTTTGTTTTGTTGTTTTCAAGAAAAGGTCGTTGCAGTTTGGGCTCTTGGAAACTGACCATATTTAATTTTCTAACAATATATTTTTTTTAATAATTACAACAAATAAAATACTCATCCTATGTATTTATAATAAAAAATGACTTTCACAAATTTATAGGTCATAATTCCTTATATTTTTCAAGAAACGGTCGTTGCAGATTTTTAACCATTTTTGATCTGCATTGTCGGTATGTGGGATCCCCTTAAAGCTCGTTATTTGATTATTAAAGCATGGGGAGTATTTACTTCAATATTAATAATTATTATTAATATTTTTGTAGTAAATAAACTTTTATGAGTGTCATTAAAAATGTAAATAATTATTAGAATTGCTTTTATTGAACTAAGTTTTTAAAAAAAATATTTTTCTTATTTTCTTTCATTAATTTAGACAGACTATCTTATTTAAATTAATGCCTAATTTATTATTATTATTGTTAATAATTATTTAAACCTATACTTTATGTAAAATTATTAAGAATTATACACAAAACACTTAAAACTAAGACGGAAAAATATCGCACGCACGGGGGATCGAACCCTAGACCTCGAGGACGCAAGTCGAATACACATACCGCATAGCCACGCAAGCTTGGAAGCGACCTCGCTTAAACTTCCTTTTGAATCATGAGACCGTTATATACAGTGTTATCATAATAAATTGACTGTATCATATTTATTTATAGAAAAATTATTAAAAATGTATGTTATATATATATAAATTAATATGTTTATCATAATAATATGGTAAAAATTATTAATTTAATTATTTATTCTCTATTATTTATAATTTAACTATTTTTTAAAATAATAAAAAAAATTTTATTATTAATAATTTACAATAATACTAAAAATTATTAATTAATAATAATTTATTTTTTTGCCTTAAACATGGAATTTTAATTTAATTGTGAAAAATAATTAAGAGTTTTTAAGAGTTATAAATGTCAAAAATAATATGTTAATATTATAACCACAAATAAATTTAACATTTTAGGCAATATTTTTGGTTATTACCATGATAACATCGACAAATGGTTCACCCTCGACAATTGGTGCGTTTGTCCTATTGTTTTAAATTAAAGGAGAATAAATTCTTAAGACATCCCTCGAGGCCAATTTTTGAGTTTTTAATTGTTTATAATTTTTATTTTCAAATTTCAATCAAAGTTAACAAATTAACACAATTTTTTAAAAACGGACGTTTATTTTCTTATTCCGTTACTGCACATGCTTTAAATCAGTTCAAATTAATCCAATATTACCAGCAGACTTAAATAAGTTATTTTTTAAACAAAAAGGACACATATTTTTAAAATGAACTTAAATTAAAAAGTAGACGTGAAAAAAAATTTTTTTGGTGGACAGGAACATAAGTTACATAACTATTTGTTATTTAATATATTGTTTATAACAATTTAAATAAGTTATTTTTTAATCAAAAAGGACAAATATTCTTTAAATAGATTTAAATTAAAAAGAAAATGTGAAAAAAAATTTTTTAGTGGAATAGGAATCAATGTTAACTATTTGTTAATTAATATTGTTTATAACAATTTAAATAAGTTATTTTATAATCAAAAAGGACAAATATTCTTTAAATGAACTTAAATTAAAAAGAAAAGGTGAAAAAAACATTTTTCTGTATCCCTTTGCCGAAAGTACTGTCTTCCCGGTCTGATTTGGCTCCGGGAATAGCGACTTTTGTGGCCGGCTCGACAGACCCAACGAGCGCTCTGATTGGTTACAAGAATTTCAACACACGTACATGTTAGCATAGCAACCACACAAACACGTAACTTACAGAGCTCACGTTTTGAAAACAACTGACAGTCATCAAAATAATGCATGAAATTTCTTATTTTCTTTTATTTATTATTATTATATTTTGTATATTATTAAATATTTATTTGTAAAAGAAAATTTATTGTTTACTATTTTTTAAATTTTACTTCCAATTATTTTTTACTTATAATTTTTTTTCATGCCCGCCCCGACCAGCTAAGTCTCGGCTTCGCCTCGACTTTGCAAAAGTCGGGCGGGCAACTTATTCAGCTATTTTATTATTCAAACAATAATTATTTAACGTACTTTCGGCTGGGGATACAGAAAAATTGTATACGACACACGGCCAGAAATTTGGATAACCTAGCGAGCGTGATATATAATATACTATTTATTGGAGAGAAACCAAAGTTAACTATTTGTTAATTAATATTGTTTATAACAATTGATATAAATTACTTTCTGTTTTATTAATTGTGTGGTGGTTATATTGTATTAATTTGAACTGATTCAGATCATATGCAGCAACGGAATAAGAAAATAAGCCACCTTTTTTGAAAAATTGTGTTAATTTGTTAACTTTGATTAAAAATAAAAATTATAAACAATTAAGAACTAAAAAATTGACCTTAAGGGATGTCTTAAGAATTTATTCGCCTTTAATTTAAAATAAAGAATACTGAAACCGGTTAAGAATTGTAGGCTGTAGACAGTTTTGAACAGTAAATTGTAAAAAAAAAATCCCATTGTGCGCTCACGGAGAGAAGAGTTGCAGTAAATGTGACAGAACGCGTTTAGTAAATCATTTAGTGCACCGGTTAGTGGCGCCAACTGTATGTTTAGTATAATACACTACGACACCTCTCTGTTTAGTAGAATATACTGTTTGCTCAGTGTATCTTACTATCTTACTAAACAGTGCAGTAGATGGCACTGTCTGTACCGTCAGTCCAAACCTAACGATTCTGTTTAGTAGATTTAACTGCCATGTCAGTAGAATCTACTACGCCCTTCTCTCCGTGCTGTTTGTAGATCCTTGGGCAAACCCGGCCTGGTCCTGGTCGGGGCCAGGGCGGTAATCGGGAACAAAAGTGGCGATTTCTGCACGGGCAATTATTTAAATACAAAATAAATAATTTATTGAATAACTGAATGTTTCTTAAAATTAAATTCTTATAAAAAATTTTACCAAATTAAAATGCCATTAATATACCTTTAATGGGCCGATCTTCGTGACATCACTGTCAATTGTCTTTTGCCATTAAAGATTGATCAACTTTGCCAATATTGTGCCGTTATTGAGCCAAGCTACACCCCAATACTGGTAATTATAATTTGCCATGAACGATAAAAACTTTTTGCCATTAAAGTGCTAATAATGAGCCATTACTGGGCCGATGGTCGGCACATCACCGGCAATTGTCTTTTGCCATTAAAGATTGATCAACTTTGCCATGAATGTGCCATTATTGGGCCGAAAGCTGGCCCAGTCTTAAAAAATTTGAAATTCTGACCATCGGTGCCATCATTGGCCCAGTAATGGGACGTTTTGAACACCAATAATGGCCCAGTAACTACTGCCAATTCTCGGCAGACATTACTGCACCAATGATGGGCCGTTTTTGCAGTCTTGGCATTTCGCACTTGGGTGTGCTTAATGACGATTCATATTGTTGGGTCCAGTGCGATTCAGCTTACATTTTTTTTATGAATTGCTTTCTTAATCAATTTTGACAATCCAAAAGAAAATTTTAAAATATAAGGAATTAATTTTTTTTCATCGATTTAAAAATAGAGTTCAAAATTGCAAGTTAGCCAACTTTAAGGTTTGCAGACGTCCGAAATGCGAATCCGCAATGATAATTTTAGAGTAAATTTACATGATGTTCAAAATTTCATTTTTTTCACATATCTTGCTTTTCGTTTCATTTTTAATAGAAAAATAATTTTTCATTAAAAAAAATATATTTTTAATTTAAAAAAATTTTTATTTCTTAATAAATTGTTTAAAAAATTTAAATTATTATGTTTAGAAACATAAAAATGTAAGTAAAATTCAATAACAGGGTGTCTACTAATTCCGTTTCACAAAATTCCCGGTTAATTCCCTTTTTTATTTTTCCCGGTTTATCTTTCTAAATTTAAAATTAAGTTTATCTATTTACACAAATGTATTCAACAAAAATTTAAACAAAAAATTTTTTTCTGAACAAATTAATATAAAAAAATAAGTTTCAAGTAAAGTTAAAAAAAATCCCGGTTTGGAAAAAATTCACGGTTAATTCCCGGTTTTCCAGGTTTTTACGGTTAGTAAACACCCTGAATAAATTATAAATTTATTCGAGTTGTTCCATATTATTATTAATTTCTTAAAGGGGAGTGACACCTTTGAGGCCTCTTTTGAACCTGTTTTTCATAAATTTTTTTAAGACACGGGAATAAAGTAAACAAAATTTGGTTTTGAGGGATTTATTTGTTAACTTTTTAAGTTTACAAAAATATATTTATACGTAAAAAAGTTTAAATTTGTTGCCTATAGAGGGCGCCGAAGTTGGTCTCCATTCCCTGCAGAGCAAATCGGTGGGCAAGATTTCGGTTAGACCGTTTAATCTAAATCAAAAATTCAAAGTTTTTCTGAATCTAAGATAGATTTAGCTTTCGAGTACGTAGGATATTTTAAAAATATTAATTTTTGTGTATTTGGCAGTTGTTTGAAGTAAAAAGTCGATTTTTAGGGCGAAAATTTATCAAAAAATCTGTTGCCAAAAAAAACAAAGAAACCAAAAAAAAATCCGCTACGTACTCGAAAGCATTAGTAAATGACGATCAAAAAAAACTTTGTCCGAAGTCAATCCGATCAAAACTGTTCTAGCTAGACTGCCCACCGTTTTGAAAAATGTCACTTCGAGAAAAACGCGTTTAAAGTTTTGAAAGCATCCCAGTGAGAAATTTCTTACCGGTCCAATATCGGTCCAATATTGGGAGCCAAGAGACCAATCATCGGTCCAATAAAGGCTCCCAATATTGGACCAATATGGGCTGGTGCTTGGGATGTAACGGGTTCGCCAAGCATCGGTTGTAAATATTGGTCCAATATTGGCCGAATATTGGCAACCAAGAGAAAAAAAATTTTTTAAATAAATTTTTTTAATTAAATAATAATAATAACAAATTAATGTTTATAATTTTTGTTTAATATATTTATTTTTAATAATTCATGTAAATAATAAATAATTTATTATTTATAAATTATAATTATTTAAAAATGCAGCAACTATTAGGAAATAATCGAAATAGCATTCTGCAAAAAAATTCTATCATTGAAAAATCAATGATAGGCGAGAGATATCCGCGTCATTAAATAGATTCGCAGATACCTATACTCTGGTCTCGCGACGAATCTCTCGATACTTATATACACTGGAGTCGCCGTGTCAGTTGCGAGAACGGTTACAGCGTCCCTCTTTCGGCAGAGATAAGAATTGTCACGTAAACTGCGGGTATAATAAGGCCGTCGGTAAAGCGATTTAGCAGTTTACGTGACAATTCTTATCTCTGCCGCAAGAGGGACGCTGTAACCGTTCTCGCAACTGACACGGCGACTCCAGTGTATATAAGTATCGAGAGATTCGTCGCGAGACCAGAGTATATCTGCGAATCTGTTTAATGACGCGGATATCTCTTGCCTATCATCTGCGAATCTATTTAATGACGCAGATATCTCTCGCCTATCATTGATTTTTCAATGATAGAATTTTTTTGCAGAATGCTATTTCCTTAATAGCTGCTGCATTTTTAAATAATTATAATTTATAAATAATAAATTATTTATTATTTACATGAATTATTAAAAATAAATAATTAAACAAATAAATATATTAAACAAAAATTTTAAACATTAATTTTTTATTATTATTATTTAATTAAAAAAAATTATTAAAAAAAATTTTTTCTCTTGGTTGCCAATATTCGGCCAATATTGGACCAATATTAACAACCGATGCTTGGCGAACCCGTTACATCCCAAGCATCAGCCCATATTGGTCCAATATTGGGAGTTAATCGGCGCCCAGCACGGCAACCAATATTGGACCGATATTGGACCGATTAAAGTCTATTGGCAATTTCTCACTGGGACTTGAAGCGCTCTTGGACACCTTTTACAGATTTTGATTTTTTCCACATAAAATAACTTCGAAATCATCTCTAATGATATAATTTCTATTCTACACATTATAAAGTATCGTTTAAGCAAAGAAAAAGAATTCGATTTTTTTTCGAGTCAAAGGTGTCACTCCCCCTTAAGGTGGGTCAGCCGATACAAGCCTCAATTACGAAACGTTGATTTTACATCATTTTTAAAATTGGATGTAAAAATTTTATTTCTTTACAATTTAAATTATCTATGGTATGTTCATATAAATTTATTTTCTTTTTTTTAATGATGAGTTGTGAGCAAAAAAAGTTTAGGTATGCAAGCCTTTCCCTAAAAAAATATAATTAATATCCCCGCGAGCGGTAAGAATTTTTCAAATATTTGTAAGTTTGCGATTAATTTAGGGAAATAAACTGTATAAATATTATGAATTAATTAGTTAATTAAATAAAAAATATATTTTTTTAAAATTTTTTCAACACTGGGGAGTAATGGCAGCCAATGATGGGCCATTAATGTTTACCGAGAATCGGCCGATAATTGGCTGCCGACGGCCTACCGCGGTTAACCTCCTGACAGTCGGGCCACTATTGTCTGCCAAGAGTAGGCACTGACTATGCCGTCACTGGGCCAGTTTTGGGCCGTTTTTAATTTCGCACTTGGGACTTAATGTATTTGTAAATTTTCTTAATTGAAAATGCTTGGTATAAAAAATTGAAGAGTTTTTGCACTGTTCCACAAAAATTACTTTATCCTAATCTGAAAAATCATTAAATTCTAGTAATATAAGGATTTTTGAAGATTGGCCAGTAAGACTTTCGCGAAAATTAAAAAAATACTTTTTATTTTCACAACTTAGTCAATTCAGAATACTTGGCATTAAAAATTAAATAGTTTTTGCACTATTCCACAAAAATTACTTTATCCTAACCAGAAAAATCGTTAAATTCTAGTAATTTAAGGATTTTTTTGTCCTCAAATACGTCCTCGTTTTCATTATTGAGTAAGTCCTCAAATACGTCCTTGTTTATATTATTGAGTTAGTCCTCAAATAAGTCTTCATTTTTATTATTTATATAGTCCTCAAATAAGTCCTCATTTTTATTATTGAGTTACTCCTCAAATACGTCCTCGTTTATTATATTGAGTTAGTCCTTAAATACCTACAGCTGCGGTACGTAACTAAATTTACTTCTAATAGTTTTTAAAATTCTTTCCACATAATGTATAACAATGTTCTTAAAGAATTTTGGGAAAAACTGTAATACTTTTTTCACAATAAAAGTTTTAGAAAGTGTGTTTTTTGTTAATTTTAAACCAAAAAGTATCCCTAAGTTCAAAAATATTTTTGGAAACTTATTAAACTATAGGAAAGTAGTTAAAAAGTATTTGCATTTAATAAGAAATTTTTTTAGTGTACCTACATTTTAATATCATTCAAAAAATTACCCGAAAATTTTAATAAGGCACCAAATTTAAAATAAAAATTTTGAATTGATAAAATAATAAAGAAAATAATAATATTCAAGGAAATTTGACATAACAATTAAAAAATTTAATATTCAACTAACAATAACCCCACACAGATTCATTTCTAAAAACAATCGAAGGTAAGTAAATCTGCTTACGAAAAAAAATGCTAACCGTTACTATAGTTAGTTCAAAATTTGTTTATACAATAATTGTTAATTTAAATTCCTTCGTGAGACAAATTATTTTTTTTTTAATTTAAGTTTTTTAATGTTGTTAAATTTACACGCGAGTTTTTTTTTTAAATATTAGTGAAAATGGTTGATTATAGCGCTCTTGAGTATGGTAACATGTTAACATGTTACGAACTAGCTAACCACAATGCGAGACATGCTGCCAGGATGTACCGTGAACGGTACCCTGGTCGGCAACGATACCCAAGTCATAATGTCATACTGAATCTAATAAACAGGGTTAATCAACCAGGAGGTGAGCTGGTACCTAATCGCAGGAACAATTCGGGGCGACCAAGAGGTGTTCGGACAGTTCGAAATGAAGAGAGAGTACTTGAACACATTCGGAATAATCCCCGGGTTGGGTTACGACCAGTTGGACGACAATTCGGAATGTCCTTAGCATCCGTTCAAAGGATTACAAGTGATGCAAGGTAAAATTATTTATAATTGAATAAGAATTTATTTAATTGTTTAAACAATTAATTGTTGTTATTTTTTCATAAACAGTAATTACGACTAGAAATTTCTAGTCTTCTCTCAATTGCTCAATTTTTCAATGAGTAAAACATCTACTAATGATAAGAAATTAATAATTAATTAATTAAACATTGTTTAAACAATTAATTGTTGTTATTTTTTCATAAACTTTACTTAGGGCAAGAAATTTTTAGTTTTTTCTCAATTATGCAATTTTTCAGGAGTAAACATATATTAATGATTAAAAATAAAAATTACTTATTTATTAAATTGTTTAAACAATTAATTGTTGTGGTTTTTTTCATAATCTGCAATAAATTAGGGTTAGAAATTACAAGTTTTTTTTCTATATTATGCATTTTTTGTATTTAAAGTACTCAAGTATAAGAAAACTAAAAATTAATTATTTAAACAATTTATTTTGTTAATTTTTAAATTTCAGGGTTGCCACAAAAATTTAACTTTGTTTTTCCCTGACTTTTCCCTGATTTCCAGATAGAATTTTGATTTTAATAAAGAATTATTAAATGCGCAGTATTCCGCCAGTTGTGAATTTCCCATTGGGTATTTTCAAAACAATTTTAATTAATTTCTTCTTCCTAAAATTCAATTGCTTTCAATATTTTCAATTAAAATTATTAAAGAAACTCCGTAACATAGTTTAAAAAAAATCAAAGAAATTTTTCAAAGAAATTTAATTAGGATTTTTAAAAATTTAAAAAATTTTTTTTTAGCCTTTAAGCAGGCTGTTTACCTGGGCCAAGCCCGACAGCGCCACCACAAAATTTGAAACTATGCCTTCCCATCAAGTATACCACGCTTCCTATTAACGGGTGCGTGGCAGCCCCGGTATTGGCGATAGACTGACGCCCCGTTCGAAATATTGTAGAACGTAATTAATAATGCTACACACTTAATATACCTATATAATAAGTTATTGTATAAATAAATGAAATTATATTATTTATTTATTATTTTATTAATTATTATTTAATTAGATTTTTTCACACGTATGCAAAAATATTTGGGTAGTATATATCTTCTAATTTTTCCACAAATATTTTGTTAATATTCATATTAAATATATTTAAAAATATTTTTTTAATTCTCAATTGAATTGCAATTTTTTGTCAATAAGTTATGTTAACATGCTTTTAGCAATGACGTTACTATTAAAGTTTTACCAGCACAAAAACAGAAATATACTTTTAAATTTTATACAGAAAAAAACATTTTTTTATCAGTACAACATTTTAATTCATATATTTGTACTCACTTTGAAACTCTTGCCGTAACGATTCCTGAAACTTGTATTTCGAGAAAAACGCTTCCATTTTAGCTCATTTCATAAAACGCACGAAAATAAAAATTCAATTATAATTATAAAATAATATAAAATTATTATTATTATATTAATTATAAAATAATATAAATCACACAACGTTTTTATTCACATATAATATGCACATAGAACTCGAAAACACCCGAAAAGCAGACGCACCGGTAGACTGGTGACGTTAGGCGCCCAGAAAAGGGAAAACAGTCCTTATAAATTGTGGTGGCGCCACGCGCAAGCGAATTTCGACTCACTGGGCATGTAAACTGCCCAAAGGTTTTTCCGTGAAGAATTCAATCTAATATTTTGATAAAATTCTTTGCAACAATTCAATGATTTTCAATACATTAATTTTAAAATTCAAAATATTTGAAAAGAAAAATTATAAAAAAACAAACAACAACTAACTACAAACTGCGAACAGATCACTGGAACTTTGAAAAAGAATTTTATTAAAATTCCTTAAAATAATTGATTTTATGGGGAGAATTTTATTGTTTAAAAAGCTAATTGAATACTTTTGCAGAATTATACTTAAAATTTTTTTTGAAAATAATTGATTTCCTGAGACTAATTAAGTTATTTTTGAAAATAAATGAATTTTTATGTCTAAAAATTATGCTATTTATAAAGATAATTGAATTCTTGACGAAATATTCCTTAAAATTTTCAATAATAATTGAATTTCTTCGAAGAATTTTATTACTTTTGAAAATAATTGAATTCTTGTGATGAACGTTGTTATTTATAAAAATATTTGAATTGTGCAAAGAGTTTTTTTAAATTCCTAAAAATAATGCGGTCTTTGTGAAGAATCTTGTTATTTATCAAGATAATTGCATTAAAACTTTTGAAATCATTAAATAATATTAAAGAAATTTAATTTTTTTCTAGTGCTTTTAATCAAAATCATTGACTTCCCTGACCAATTCTACTTTCCCTGACTTTTCCCTGAATTCCCTGACCTGTGACAACCCTGAATTTACTGTACTTAACCAGAAATTCCTTAGTTTTTCTCAATTATTGTGAAATTTTTTATAATTTAAACACTTAAGTATAATAGTAAAACTAAAAATATTATTTAACCATTGTTTAAACAATTAATAATTTTTTAATTGATTATAAATTTTGGGATAGAAATTCCTGAATTTTTATAAATTTTATTAAAAAATAACAACAATTAATTGTTTAAACAATGTTTAATTAAATAATTTTTAATTTCTTATCATGAGTAAATGTTTTACTCATTGTAAAATTCAGCAATTGAAAGAAGACTAGAAATTTCTAGCCCTAACAACTGTTTATGAAAAAATAATAACAATTAATTGTTTAAACAATTAAATAAATTGTTATAGTTTTTTTTGTTCATAAGAAACACTTAAACATTATTTTAATAGTTTTTTTGATATTCCTCTGATATTCTTTTTCCCGCGTCTCCCCTATGTTTTTCATTATCTATATTATTATTTTTAGGTTACACGATTATAGTTTTAATCAAGTACAGGCTCTCCGACCGGGGGACCCAGAGAGAAGACTCGATTTTTGTCGTTGGTTACTGAGGCAGAACAATATGAACAGAAATTTTCTCAGAAATGTTTTATTCACCGACGAGTGTTGTTTCGCGAGAGAAGGAACCTTCAACCTCAAAAACGAACACTATTGGAGTGATGTTAATCCATTTCTAACGATGCCGAGAGACAATCAAAGAAGATTCTCTATTCATATGTGGGCAGGGATAATAGATGGACGCTTGGTAGGTTTCAAATGTTATTTTTTAAATACCTTTTGTCTGATTTTTTTGTTTCCCCAGCAAAAAATTTGTTGGCGTATGGATATATTAAAAACCATTTACTTTCCCAAGTGCGAAATTAAAAACGGCCCAAAACTGGCCCAGTGACGGCATAGTCAGTGCCTACTCTTGGCAGACAATAGTGGCCCGACTGTCGGGAGGTTAACCGCGGTAGGCCGTCGGGAGCCAATCATCGGCCGATTCTCGGTAAACATTAATGGCCCATTATTGGCTGCCATTACTCCCCAGTGTTGAAAAAATGAAAAAAAATATATATTTTTTATTTCATTAACTAATTAATTCATAATATTTATACAGTTTATTTCCCTGAATTAATCGCAAACTTACAAATATTTGAAAAATTCTTACCGCTCGCGGAGATCGATAACTGAACCTGACGCACCACAGCCTAACACTCTGACCACTCTGCTACTCTGACGTGAAGTCGAGGAAGCAAAAGGATTCTTATAAGCTACACTACACTGGCCGATACTGTGCCATTATTGGGCTGAGCTACGTCCCAATTCTGGTAATTATAATTTGCCATCAAAGACACAAAATTTTTCCATTAAAGTGTCATTAATGGACCGATCTTCGTCACATCACTGGCAATTGAATATTAAAGATTGATCAACTTTGCCAATTTTTGCCATTAAAGTGCCTTTAATGGGCCAATCTTTGTCACATCATTGGCAATTGTCTCTTGCCATTAAAGATTCATCAATATTGTGCCCTTATTGAGCCAAGCTACGCCCCAATTCTGGCAATTACAATTTGTCATTAAAGATACAAAATGTTTGCCATTAAAGTGCCACTAATGTGTCATTAATGGGTTGATCTTCGTCACATCACTGGCAATTGAATTTTTCCTTTAAAGATTTATCAACTTTGCCAATAATGTGCCGTTATTGGGCCAAGCTACGCCCCAATTCTGCCAATTATAATTTGCCATTAAAGACACAACATTTTTTCCATTAAAGTGCCATTAATGGACCAATGGTCGGCACACCACTGGCAATTGCTTTTTGCCATTAAATATTGATCAACTTTGCCATGAATGTGCCACTATTGGGCCGAGAGCTGGCCCAGTCTTAAAAAATTTGAAAATGTGACCATCGGCGCCATCATTGGCCCATCAATGGGACGTTTTGAGCACCAGTAATGGCCCAGTAACTACTGCCAATTCTAGGCAGACATTACTAGACCAATGATAGGCCGTTTTTGCAGTCTTGGCATTTCGCACTTGGCGAATAGGATTAATTGAAAAAAAGTCGCATTTCGCACCTTGCAACAGGCTTAAAGTGTTAACTTGCAAAATGAGGACACTTAAGTACTTACCAAAAAATTACCATGCAAGCTTGTAGCAAATTTGTTGTAAGCTTATGTTCTGATTAGTGAGAAACCGCTGAAAATTCAACTCATTTAAATGTTTGTTGTTTATGGGTGGTCAATGTTTTATCTGACAAATTTTGGTTAATTTTTAAGTGTTATATGATTTCAAGTACTGAAAAAGTGTAAAAAAATTTTTGATACCCCTAAAAATAGCCGTTTTTGATTAGTTCAATTTTTACTACTACAATATCTTTCAATAGTGCAGTTCTGAACAGTGCAGTCATTAGTGAGTTGAGTAGACAAGGGGTTTCGGGGGCAAAGGGAAAGGGAATCTATGACGTCAAATACAGTGCCGTTGCTCATTTGATTATTTAGTATCATTTAGTGGTGCCCGGTATTTAGTAGTGGGGGATCCTTCATTTTTTTGATACGGACCTGAATGTTTTAGTTTTTGCTTGTTTCGAACAGTACACAATATTCCCGACGACTGCACTATTGAAAGATCCTACTGTAGTACTTAAAAAAAATGTAGGGCGAAAAACTGTATTGTAAGAATATTTTTAAATAAATTTATCAATAAATTATCATAATTTATATTTGATATTAAAAGATCATATGATTTAAAATCCTTGAACGTTCACTCACTAATAACATTTTAACGGACCTCCATACGGCGGAATCGTCTAATTGCATTTTGCCGTAGAGGGTTTGCCTGTATTTTATCCATTTTAAATTGAACTGTATATTTTCAATAAAATAGAATTGTGTATTTCGAAGGTGCTCGAAAAACCAAAAAAGCCATTTTTACTGCAATTTCTTATGCGAAAATGGCACTTTTGCTTTTTGAAATTGAGTCCTTTTTGAAATTCCCCAAGTGCGAAATGCCAAAACTGCAAAAACGGCCCATCATTGGTGTTCAAAATGTCCCATTGCTGGGCCAATTATAGCGCCGATTGTCAGATATTCTAATTTTCCAAGACTGGGCCGATTCTCGGCCCAAGAATGACACGTTATCGGCAAAGTTGATCAACTTTTTATTGAAAAAAGACAATTGCCAGTGATGTAACGAACATCGGCCAAACTATAATTGCCAATATTGAGACGTAGCTCGGCCCAGTAATTGCACAGTATCGACTAGGGTAGTGTAACTTACAAGAACCCTTTTGCTTCCTCGACTTCATGTCATACTAGTGGCAAAGTGGTCAGAGTGTTAGGTTTTGATGCATCAACTTCAGGTATCGATCCCTGCGGGCGGTAAAAATTTTTCAAATAATGTTTGTAAATTTACGACTAATTTAAGAAAATAAGCGGTATAAATATTATAAATTAATTAGTTAATTAATTAAAAAATATTATTATTATTATTATTATTATTATTATTATTATATTATTATTATCTGTTGTTACTTTTTAAATATTTAAATTGGCGGATCCAATATAGCATACATTTTTTTAATTAATTGGATTCACTTGAAAATGTTTACTCCGGGGTTTTCAAAGTCGCTGATTACGAATCTGATGTTAATTTTTAAAAATTCAAAATGGTGGATTTAATATGTCAAACAATTTTTTTCAATTAATCCTATTCGCTTGAAAATGTTTACTTGGAGGTTTTTGGGGTCGCTAATTACGAATCTGATGTTTGCTTTTAAAAATTAAAAATGACGGATCCAATATAGCGAACGATTTTTTAAAAATTGTTTAGTTTTAGCTGAAACTTGTCAGTCGGGGGTTTTAGGGATCGCTGATGACGAATCTGATATTACTTTTTAAAAATTAAAAATGGTGGATCCAATATGGCGGATGACGTTTTACAAAATTTATCCAATTAACCTAAAAGTTGGTTCTCGGGTGAACCTCGGTCACCGATTACAAATTCGGTGATAGTTTTTTAAAATTCAAAATGGCGTTTGCAATACAGTTAATGAGATTTTTAAAAATTTATTCAGATTTGCTTGATACTTACTTTCAAGAGTTAATGCTTTTTATAAATCTAAGATCAATTGGATAATTGTAAAAACTAAGTTGCTGACTGATTAGAAATTTTTGTTATAAAATTAGCTGGCGACCAACCGCGGTTAACCTCCCAAGAGTCAGTCCAGTCCCAAGCAAAAATTGACAACTGGCGCAGTACTGCGCCAGTACTGCCCAGTACTGGCGGAGTACTGGCCGCCATGGTTAAACCAGTACTGGCATTTGACCGAAATGATAACGCTTTTCAGTACTGTTTCGATGTTACTGGCGCAGTACTGGTTCAGTACTGGTTTAGTACCCGTGTAAAAAAATCTTCTGGCGCTGGCCTGAATTAGACCAGACCGTCTATTTTTCAATCTAGTGAAAAATTTATTTAAATTAAATCTTAATATAATAAAAAAAAATTAATTTATATTTGCAAACATGTAATAATCCCCAACTTTTAACTTTTAATCAAATTAATGTTTACAACACAGAATAAACGCAAACCTAAAACGAAATAAAATTTGCCACTGTGGGGAATCGAACCTACGACCTACGGACTTCTAGCCTAACACTCTAACCACTACCCTATCGAAGCTACAGGATAATAAATTTTAATTTTCGACACCTTTTACACTTACAATTAATAAAGAGCGTTTAACTGCGTAATTAAGTTAAATTATTATTTAATTGAACTAAATTCAAAAAAACCAAATAAGTAAATTACCTAATAAATTTCCATAAATTACCTCTAAAATATTCATAAATTACCATAAAGTACCGACATTAAATATTTTAGGTCTAATTTATGTTTTACATATTTTAATAAATTATCGTACAAATTTCCATAAATTACCGCAAAAATTTCCATAAATTACCAATAAATTAAATTTTTTAGTCAAAAATTTATCGTCAAAATTTTCATAAATTATCTCATAAATTTCCATAAATTACCGATGTTAATTTTTTTAGTTCTCGTTTGTGTTTTATATAGTTTTATAAACTATTGTCAAAATGTTGATAGATTACCGCATAAATTTTCATAAATTACCGTAAAATTTCCATAAATGACTGAAATCCAAAATTTTAATGATAATTTTTGCATTACATATATTTACGAATTATTGCGAAAATTTCTATAAATTACCGCAAAAACTTCCATAAATTGCTAAAATAAAAGTTTTTAATTGTATCTTATGTGGAACATATCTCTACGAATTATTGTGAAAATTTCTATAAATTACCGCATAAATTTCCATTAATTAGTTCCTAACTGACTATTGTCAGTTTACCGTGTAAGCAATACTGGCACAGTACTGGCGTAGTACTGGTTTGCCAGTGTTGTTTTCGCAATACTGGCACAGTACTGGCATACCAGTCTTAAAGGGCAGTACTGGCGTAGTACAGAAATTTTATTGAAGCCAGTACTGAACCAGTACTGGCAAGCCAACTGCTGGCATGCCAGTACTGGTGCAATACTGCGCCAGTTGTGAATACTGGCATTTGACAAAAATTTTTGCTTGGGGTACTGTCTGACAAGATTCGGCACCAACTTTGTTAATACTTGTCCATTATTTGGCCGTTTTTAATTTCGCACTTGGGTCATGACTCAATTATATTCTTTGCATCGAGACGAATAAAATAACTCGTACAAAGTAAATAATTTATCTGTGCTTTTTATAATCTACTTTGTAAAACTGAATTATTTTTCTGGATTTATTTACTATTATAAAAATCTATATTTGCAGGTTGGACCTTACCGTTTTGTAGAAACAATTAATAGAAACACCTACAACGATTTCTTGACAACCTTTCTTCCTCCATTACTACGCGCTGCTGGTATTGAGGAAGATAGAGAGATATGGTATCAACAAGATGGTGCAACGCCACATCGGGCTGTAGAGAATATGGAAGAATTGCAGGAACAATTTGGAAATAGAGTAATTTCATTAGGAGCTGAAAGAGAGTGGCCCCCAAGGTCACCAGACCTAAACCAGTAGATATACAGGGGGGCTTCTGGACCAACTGGTATTAGTGCGTGTCGGTGTGAGATGTGTGTACGTGTGAGTGCGTGTCTGTGTGAGCACGTGTGGGCCTATTAGAAGGCCTTGAAGTGGGATGAGAACCTTGATTGTAGGTGGTGGTTTAGAGTGGGGCGGGGGTCAGATTTCAGGATATGGGTCAAAATTTAGAGTATGGGGTGGGGGGGGGGTCAATGTTAAAAAATGTGTGTGTATTTGGAAACACTTGTTTCTGTTGTTTGGGAGGGGGCGGAGTGTTGCAGTAATTTATGACCTATTTTTATGACCTATTTTTATGTGACATGTGTTTATTTTACGATGTCAACATTTTTTTTTAAAGTTTAGACGTGATATTTGTCTTAATTGAAAGGAGAAGAGGGAGGGGGTTATGTTTGGTGAAAATTTCGGTTTGAAAATAATTCTGAGAAATATTTTCTGTCATGGGTAATAAATTTTTATAGCTTTTTTCATAAAACATTCAAATTATGATGTTAGTATAAGTAGAAAAAAAATTCGTATAGTCACGTGTCCTTTGTGTGAAAAAGAAGCATTTTGTTAAAGTAGTATAAAGACGTGCAAAACTATTGCCAAAATCTCATTTATATTTGAGACATCAACTTAACTAGTTGAATTTGTATTAAAATAAAAAGATGGAATCAAATCGCTTTAAAACTTTTGTGACTTGTGCTAAAGAAGCTTATCGTCTTATTATATTGAGAGAAGAGGGCCCATGTCCAAGTGAATGTGAAAAATTAATTAAATTAAATAAAAGAAGTATTTATAAAGTTAAGAAATATTTGTGTGATAATAGAGAAAATTTGTCAGTAAATGAGAAACGAAGTGTCATTGCATCGTTAGCACTGTTGAAGGCATTTCAACAGAAATTTCACCATTTATATATAAAAAGTGGTGGTCGTTTATCAGCTGGAAATCAAGAAGAGAATAATCGAATCAGGTGGGAAAACTTGGAAAATGCTTTTGATGGTCGTGTGAAAACAGGTTCGATAGTGAATTTAAGACATAAAGATTTAAATAATTTTTTAGAGGATTTAAAATTATTAACGATTAAAAATGTAAAAGAAAGTTTAACAGAGCATGCAAATTTGAAAGTAAATGTTATTTTTTACGGTAGATTTGAAACTTTAAAACAAGGGGAAATGATTGATGAAATAAAGTATTTTAGTACGAGAAATTCAATTATTTTTCCAACAACAGATTTAGATGATTGGTATAAAAATAAAGTCAGAGATTGTGTATTGGTAGAAATTGAGAAATTTGAAGAAAAAGAATCGGGTTGGAGTTTGAAAGAAATTATTAATTTAGTTGTAAATATTAATAGATATGATGCATTTCAAGTTGGATATTCCACCTATACGGATTTACCAATAATGATTAGAAATAAAAAAGCTGTAATTAACATTGAGAACAATGACCCTTATTGTTTTCTTTGGTCAATAACAGCTTTTTTATTTCCTGCAAGAGATCACGTAACTCGCACTAGCTCATATCCCCACTACAGTACTATATTAAAATATGATGGTATTGAATTTCCAATTAGTTTTTCTTATATTAAAAAGTTTGAAAAAATGAATAATTTAAAAATAAATATTTATGGATTAGATGACTTTGATAAAAAACATAAATATACTGATATTGTTCCTATTTATGTAAGTAAAGAAAAAGAAAATAATCCTGTAGTACATTTACTAATGATAGAGACTAATAAAATTAATGAAAACGAAAATGATAATTTGAAACCAATATACCATTTTGCTTTAATAAAGAATCTTTCCCGTTTAGTAAGATCACAGGTAACTAAAAAGAAACAAAGTTTGTTATTATGTGATTTCTGCCTATGTCGTTTTTTTGACAATAACTCATATACAAGACATAGATTAGCGTGTGAGAATACGAATAAGTGTAAAGTAATTTTACCCGATGAGAATAATAATTCTGTCCAATTTAAAAATTATCGTTTTAAAGATAAGGTTCCGTTCGTAATATATGCCGATACAGAATGCCTTTTAGAGCCTATTGCAGAGACAGATGAAAACACATGCAACGTTCAAAGGCACGTGCCTACAAGCGTAGCTTATACCATGCAGTGCAGCTTTGATGAGTCACTCTCACATACAAATCTTTATCGTGGTGAGGACTGTATACAGTGGTTTATTAATGAATTGCAGAATATGGCGAGTAATATAAATAGAGTATTTTTTTCAAATATTGTCCCAATGGAACAATTGACCCAACAACAAATGCAAGACTTTGAAACTGCTAAATTATGTCACATTTGCGAAAAACCATTTGAAATAAATGACATTAAACATCATGATCATTGCCATTTTACAGGCAGATATCGCGGTCCTGCTCATCAAGGCTGCAATGTAAATTTTAAATATTCTCACATTATTCCCGTTGTTTTTCACAATTTATCAGGTTATGATTCACATTTTTTTATAAGAGCTCTTGCAACTGGTTTTGATGGAAATATCAGTTTATTGCCTATAAATAAAGAAAAATACCTTTCATTCACAAAAGATGTGGATAAGACTAAAATTAAATATCGATTTATTGACTCGTTTCGTTTTATGGCAAGTAGTTTAGAGAAATTAGCATCCTATTTAACTGACAATGAAAAAGAAATTACAAAAAAGCATTGTACAGACGATGCACAATTTAAATTGTTGATAAGAAAAGGTGTATTCCCATACGAATACATTGATTCATGGGCACGATTGGATGAAGAATGTCTTCCTCCGAAACAGTCATTTTTTTCAAAATTAAACAATGAAACTATTTCAGACGAAGACTATCTTCATGCTAAAAATGTATGGAAAACATTTAATTTAAAAAATTTAGGAGAGTATTCTGATCTTTATCTTAAAACAGATATTCTTCTTCTTGCCGATATTTTTGAAAATTTTAGAAAAACATGCATTTCCACTTATAAATTAGATCCTTTGCATTACTACACTGCACCGGGACTTGCTTTTGACACCATGTTAAAATTGACAGATATAAAACTTGAACTATTAACAGATCCTGAAATGTTGCTATTTATTGAAGCTGGAATTAGGGGTGGAGTATCACAATGTTCAAATAGATATTCAAAAGCTAACAACAGGTATATGGGGGAAAAATATGATAAAAATTTACCAGAAAAATACATTATGTACTTTGATATTAATAATCAATACGGTGCAGCTATGAGTGAATTTTTACCTTATAAAGAATTTATATGGGTACAGGATTTTTCAAAAATCGATTTTAAAAATATATCTGATGAGTCATTAATTGGATATATTCTTGAAGTTGATTTAGAATATCCTGTTGAATTACATGATTTACATAAGGATTTACCTCTTTGTCCACAACACTTTGTACCACCCAATTCAAAGTGTAAAATTCCGAAATTAATGACAACTCTTTATCATAAAAAGCAGTACATTTTACACTATAGAAATTTAAAATTATACTTGGATTAAGGTATGAAATTAGTAAAAATTCATAGAGTTCTTCAATTTAAACAAAAGCCTTGGTTAAAGAGTTACATTGATTTAAACACTGAAATGAAAAAAAAATCCACTAACGAGTTTGAAAAAAATTTTTATAAATTAATGAATAATTCAGTTTTTGGTAAAACTATGGAAAATGTTCGAAAATATAAAGATGTTCGTTTGGTTACAAAATGGGAAGGGCGTTATGGTGCGAGATCACTTATTGGTAAACCAAATTTTCATAGTTGCACCGTATTTGATGAAGATATGGTTATTATTAAAATGAATAAATTGAAAATTACGTTTAATAAACCAATATATGCAGGTTTAACTGTTTTAGATATTTCAAAAATTATTACATACGATTTTCATTATAATTATATAAAAAAAAATTTTGGTGATAAGGTAAAATTGCTTTACACTGATACTGACAGTTTGATATATGAAATTCAAGTTCCTGATTTCTATCAATGTATGAAGCAAAATATTGAGAAACTTGACACCTCTGACTATCCACCAAATAATGTTTACGGTCTACCACTCTGTAATAAAAAAGTTTTAGGTTTAATGAAAGATGAATGTTGTGGAAAAAATATTGAAGAATTTATAGGTTTACGTTCAAAATTGTATGCATTTAAAATTTTTCAATTGAATTCGGAAAATAAGAAAGCTAAAGGTGTAAAAAAAAGTACACTAAAAACAATAACATTTATTGCCTATAAGCATTCTCTAAATTTCCATCAAAATTTGATTAAAACTCAATTTTCGATTCGAAGCTGTAAGCATAAAGTTCGAACTATAAAACAAAGAAAGATTGTTCTAAGCTGGAAAGACGATAAGCGTGTGTTAGCACCCTCAAATACCGATACATATCCGTGGGGCTATGAAAAGAAATAAAACTAAACATGCTCGTAAAATATAAATTAGAACTGTGATTTATATTTTTGACATCACACAATTCCCATAACTTTAAAGCGTTAATTACAATCCCTACTTCTTCAATATATTTCTGTGAAATTCTACGTAGAATTTTCTCGACTTGGTTTTCATTCATCAAAGGTTGAAACAATACAAAAGCTTTTTTGGGGGTATAATCCCCACTTAGTCAAATGAGCCCTACTTCTCTCATTTTGGTACTCCAGTTTGAAGGAAGATCTTGTAGGAAGAAGAAGAAAAAAAAGTCTCAAAAGTAAAGTGTAAGCATAAGATTAGTTAAGAATTCGGTTAAATTAATTTATTGATATTCAACAATAATTAATACTGTGCCTCATTAATAAGGAAACAATTAAAAATAATTTCTTTTCTAAATTGTTTGTCAGCAGCATCGACTCTGCGCTTTTAAATAGAGCTCACCAAGAAAGGTGCATATTTGAATGCGCAGAGTCGATGTTGCTTTCGACCAATTTTAAATACTCAATGAATAAATTTAGTTTTAATTGTTTACATATAACTGTGACATAATATTAATTATTTTAGAAACAATAAATAAAGTTCAATTGTATTTTTTTAACAAATCTTATGCTTAGGAATTTATCAGTGTTGGTGTCTGTGGTGGTGGTGAAAAGCGAAGAAGAAGAAGAAGAAGAAGAAGAAGAAGAAGAAGATACAAAACTTATTCCAGTAAGAATAAAAATTTATTAAAATACAATCCAATTTAATTACTTTTTCTAAAAAAAAAAAATTTTGATTATACTTGATTCTGTGTTATAGAAAAATCTATTTGCTTTACAACTAAATACTTAAAGTATTACAAAAAAATTAAAGATGTTTTATTACTTTTTAGATAGATTGATGTTTTGCTGATATCACCTTTGTATTTTTGTACATAAATGAAGAATATTTATCTCTTGTACAAAAATACAAAGGTGAGATCAGCTAATATCAATCTCAAACAAATTTATCAAAATAGTGAGATATGAATTTTTTGCTATAATTTAAGTACTTAATTGTCAAAATAGTGTTTTCTCTATAACTGTGTGTGACGCAAGAATAATCATAAAGGAAAAGTAATTTAAAATATACTATTCAATTTTAAATTACTTTTCCTTTATGATTATTCTTGCGTCAATAAATTAAATAAAATAATTAAATTAAAAATTTAATTTAATTTAATTTAATTTAAAATTTTAATTTAATTTAATTTAATTAAAATAATTTTTCAATAAATTTTTTATGCTTAGGTACAACTAGAAAAAGAAGAAGAAGAAGATGGCTGGAGACGAACCAATTAATTACAGTCCTCTCCAAGATACAGAGTAAGTTTTAAATTAAAATATTTTTTCAATTCATTTTTACACTAATCTTTTAAAAAATAATTATACAAATTAAAGAAAAAGTATAATTTTTGTCTTAGATCTGTTTTTTTTAATATTTACAGCATGGAGTACGTCATGATTAACCACGAGATATCTGTACCCATAGAGTGGGTCCTAGAACTTACCTATGATTCGCTGATGACGCTGTGTCTTAACGCTATTGAGGTGTACCATGCCACTGAAATGCTTTCAGCAGAAGGATCAACAGTAAATGTTGTAACTGTACTTGCAGACATAACTGCAAAATTAGTCTTTGTCGGCGGCGTTTACAGTTTTGAAAAAATTAATTCTTATTAGTTGACATTATGTCTTTCTTTTAAAAAAAATTTCATTAAATGTTTGATCTTAAAAAAAATTTCTTTTTACAAATTAAAAAATGTCAAAAATTGTAAAATTTTGCAAAAATTGTAAAATTGTGCACAAATAAAGAACAAATTGTAACAAAAAATTTTATCAGAAAAAGATGATGATAATAATTCAACAAATAATTAGAATTTATATGTAAAATTTCTAAATAACTTTTGTTATTTATAATTTTAACAGATAAATCTGATAATTTGTTTTAAATCATCTTTTTCTTAATGTTTCAAAATTTTTGTTTTCCATTTACCCAATTTAATATTATGCGTGATCTTAATCCTTTTTAAATTAGAAAAAATTAAAAGAAAAATCTATTTATATTAAAAAAAATTTATACTACAAATTATATATAAATAATAATAATAACAAATCTACTTAAATTAAAAAAAAACATTATTTAACATGACTACTAATTCGCATTTAATTCAAGGTAAGTGGATATAAATTTTTCTTTTTAAATTAAATTAAGTTTGTAAAAAAATGTTAATAAGAAAAAAATTTCAGCTAATAAATTAATATCTTTGAAAAAGAATTATATTAAAAAAATAATAGTAAATAATTTTTAATATTTTTTACATAAAGCATGCAAGAATAATAAAAAAAATTGATGAAATTTAAAAAAACATAATAATTAATGTATAAATAAAAGAAAAATTTTTAATTAAATAATTTTTTATATAACAATTAAACAAGTTGAAAAATAATTATTTTTTTTTAAATATGTTTGTGGTTTACTCTAATCGTCTAGTCGTTAAGTCAGCAGTAAAATGGTCTAATTCAAATGTGATCGTAAAAATGTCACATAAAAATTCTCCCCTCACAGTGTACTGTGATGCACGTTCTTTCTATGCTAGGCCGTCTTCGTATATCCTCTTCACTGTTACAGGCAGCGCTTGACTCTCTTCGTCCGTCCTTCGCTTCCTCAGCTTCTTTGGCCACCCCGTCACTCCGCTCTCCTCTCAAGGCAATGCTTTGCCTCTTACGTTCGTCCCCCGCTTCCTCACCACCTGCGGTCACCCTGCCCGCTCATCACCACTTCTGAGCACCTACAAACTGCATTGAGCTTTTAAAACCTTTATATTTTCACCATTTCTTTTCAAATTTTTTTCATTTTTTTTTGGTTAAGGTAATAGAATAAAAAATACATATAAATTTTACATTTTTTCAAGTATTTATTTTAAAAAATTAGAACATTATTTAAATTAATAGTAATTATGTTATGTATATATTTAAGTACACAAGGAAAGTAAATTTTCTTCTTTCTTTCTCTTAATTAAAAAAAATACATTTTGTCTTAAAAAAAATCTTGCCATCTAATAAAATGTTAATCAGAATAATTATAAAGCAGTTTTATATTACAAAAATTTACACACACACACACACTACAATAAAATAACTACAAGCGACGGATAGAATTAAATTGCTGTGATTTTTTTGTAACTCATAGAGATCCAATAATCGGACTCATTTTTTTTCTTGTTTAATAAATTTTTAAATAACCAATCATTTAACATAATCACATTACGTACAGAACAATTTACGTTTCTCAGGTCAATGCATCGATTATGATAATGATGATGTTTACATGGTATCATATTGTCTGATAAAAAAACTAATTGTCGAAGAGATGGACAGCTCAAGTCCGCCATATCAACAATGTTTATTTTACATTTCGTAGTGCATAAATCTTGTAACCATTTCTTCTTCTCTAGGCCTTTTACATAAATTGTACGTGCATTTTTTAATGTTTTATTTAAAATAGTTGGTAATAAATCGAAAGGAATATCACCATCATTCCAATATAGACAATGAAAATTTTTTTCCAACCAACGGTTAATATTTTGGTATTGTGGTTTCATATATATCCATTTATATGGTGATTGAAAGAGAAAATTAAAGGGTTTGGTTATGTTCTCTTCAAGCGGTGTTATAGCCAATTCTTTTAAAATAAATTGATTTGTAGGTGATTTAAAACCTTGAAGGTCTACTACATAATCCATCTTGACTGTTACTGAATTAATAAGACAAAAGTAGGATTATTTATATTCTTCATTTTTTTTAGTAATATTGTCTTTAGTAATTTTTTTTACCTTTTTTTAGTAATTTTTAAATGATTTTTTTTACTCCACCACTGATTGGTCTGTACTCTACTACTCTGTCATGCAAAATGAGACAATATGCAGATGTTTGATTAGGAAAATTTTCTTTCGCTTCAAATTCAAGTCGAATGTCAACAGGGCCGTATTTTAGAGATTCATTTTGCTTTGAACAGTCAATTACTATTAATGGTGCAAAATCGAGAAATTCACCTTTCGTTAAATATGGTTGACATTCTTTATCATAGTAACTAGCTTGAAAGTTTGTATACATTTCATACAGTACAGCATAATGTTTTTTATCTAAATCAAGGTTAAGATTACCATATGGATAGCACTGACTGTTTAAAAATAATTTAACATTTGTAATTCTACAATGATCAAAGTGACTAGCATTTCGCGTTGTTACATTTTTTCGGTTTGTTTGAAAGCCTAGAATTACAAAACGAGGTTTTTCTAATTGCGTTGATGTTTTAACAGTCCACACATGATTCGCGGTTGTTGGTAGCAGAGGATATTCATATAATTCCCAGGTTCGAAAACTAATTGGAATTAGTGGATCTTTTTCAATGTATTTTAGCAATTTGAATTTTCGTGAATCAGATAAGCGTACATTAGGTAACAACCATTCAATTTTATCAATGGAAATTTTCACAAGTTCCTCAGCAGTTTGCAAAATTGCATTAACATCATTTCTCGATCTTGTTAAAATGAATTCATGTCTCGCGTTTACAATAATTTTTTGATAATCCTCAGCAAAACCAAAAATAACGCTTAGTGGAATTGAAATATCAAAATTACCATTATTATCAGCTAATGGAGTATTTGCATCACATGTGGGAAACCAACCTGCATTTTCTAAAAATTTACTTTGAGTACCATAAATTGAAATGTAATTTTTCATGAGACTCGTAAGACCGACATTTTTGTTTTTATCAATTTCCACAGCATTTAGCTCATAACGAGCTTCCTCAAATAAATGACAGATGGCGTTCATGATAAGCCTAGTATTGGTGACTGGTGTCCCATTTTCTTTTGTTAATTTTCCTTGTATATGAAGTGAGTTTTTTCCTGGTAAAAGACAGTGGTCTTGATTTTGAACAGCAATTCGAATTTCATCACTATTATTGAATGTTGATGAAGCATATGGTAAATGAGCATGGACTTCATAATGAGCAATGGATTCATCATAAACAATTGGTTTTGCAATACTTAGCAAGTCGTCCTCCATTTTTTTTATTTTTTACAGAATATTAGATGTCTATAGATGAAACCAACAAAGCAAATGCATACAAATTTAAATCTTTTTATTTTCACCTTCTTTTTTGCTTTTTCTGCTCTATCACTTTTAATCCTAGACTCTTCAATAGTTGAATGTTCTGCGGTGTTAACACCTTGACTGAAGATTTGTAACTGAATCTTTTTTGACATCCTACAGAGTTATTATTATTAATATAATAACCAAAGCCAACTTTTTGATTAAATACAATACCCATAATTTTATTCTTCTATTTTACAACCTCTTAATGTGTAATCTTATAGTAATAGTTTCACCACGAAAATTCACAATATGCCCATCTTGGTCAATGATTTGCAATTGAATATGATCTATTGTCTTGACAGCAACTGGTAAGTAAATGACTTGAGAGGGTACTTCAATTATCTTATATCCTGGTGGTACAGTGGGAAAAAATTCGTGAATTGTGTGCACCTTTTTATGATTAATATATGCACCTGTTGTAATATTACATTCAATTCTTAATGAATTCAGCTTTATAATAGACACTAGTAAATCAGATTGATGGAATATGTCAGCTTTCAGTATTTGTTGCCTAAAGCCTAATAATTGTGCAATAGAATTTGGTTTTTTAAAATTAATGTCACTATTGCACAAAATTTCACTCCTTAATGTGTTGTTATTTGGTTTAATGTGAAGATTAATTCCTTTTGGTTTTAAAACATGCTGTAGATAGCGTTGAATATCATCAATTTCGTAGCTACCTGTCGGTATAGTGATTTCTTCGTCACCGACGTAAAATTTATTATTTCCAATATCTACATTTGGAATCGAATTAAAGGTTAGAAATTCAACAAGTCCAAGAACATAATTTTTATTTGGAGTCAATTCAATTGGTGGAAAATAGTGTGCTTCCAAAATTGAAGAATTTCCAGACAATGTTAAGGTTAATGAATCGTTCATTTTGAGGGTTCAATGTAAACTGAGATATAAAATTTTTACTAGTCTTTATTTAAACAGGGAAAATACATTTTTTAACTCAAGTTGATTACAGAGAAATTTTAAACATAAATGACCACAAACAAAAGTGTCATAATTTTGATATCTTTTATGATTATATTTGATATTATCAACACTGAGATATTTTACAAGATCCGTAGGTGGTCGAAGGTTTCCAAAACTGTCAAAATATATAACATCATTCTTTATTTTTTTATAGGCAACCCAATGTGTGCCAGCACTATTTTTATTATCTAAATTAACTATAGCTGTTTCATTCTTACATGGTCCCATAAATGGTAAATTATCACGCATGAAAACTCCTCGAAAGTTAGGAATTTTTAACAATTTAGCATATTTAAGTAAATCGTAATTAGTCAATGCTCGTTGTGGTAATTTTACATTTTTTTTGCTTTTTTTTTAGCAGAACATTCTAATCCCAATCCTTGTTTGTATGGCTTTAAAAAAAGCCCTTTACCAAGAGCAATGGACTCCATTGTTTGATTATGTCGTTGACTTTCTTCAAGTTGTTTTTTCGCTGCTTTTGCATCATTAACGGCTTTTGCAATTCCAGCAGCTCCACCAGATAGAGCCCCTACTGCACTGAGACCAGCGAAAATCGGCACAAGAAATGGTAAAAAACCACCAACTTTTTTTGGTACTGGTAAAATTCGAGGTTGCTTTACTTTGTTTTTTCCACCTGCGATTTTCACAGCTATTCGTGCCCCTTTTAGAGCTGACTTAATAGCTGATGAGGTATCATTACCAGGAACAATAGATTTTTTTGCTGCTAGTACAATATTTCTTAATGGATGTGTTGCTTTATTTTTTCTTTTCTTCTTATTCTTAGATTTATTCTTTTTTGATTTTAAACCCATTCCCATCTTTGTTTTCATTTTCATAGCGTTAGTAATTGCCCAAGCTGTTGCTTTTTCACCAACTTTTGCGTCACTAGCGTGTACTCGACTCCAAGCTTTTTCAGCGAGTATTTTGTCTGCTGCGTGTCTATTCTCAACGTTATTTCTATTTTGAGAATAAGCAATATCGTGCTCTTTGCAAGCTTGATCTAGTGGATTGATACCAGGATCACCACGTGCCAATCGTTTTGCTAATTTAGTTCCAGGTCCACAATACTGATAACCAGGAACATGCAATTCAATAGGCAATTTGTTAATAATTCTATTGAAAATGCCTCTTCCACGTTTGACAGATATTTTTGAACTGATTGATTTTTTCTTTACACACATGTTAATAATAATCGTTTGACATTCTTTTGAAGACTGAAGGAGAAAATGTATAAAAACAAGGTATTTATACCAGTCTGGGTCATTTCATGTTGATGCTCTAAACTGGAATGTTGTTTTCTATTTTTTGCGCTTCTCCTCTTTGAAGATCTATCAGTGGTGAAGTTATGCAGCCAATACATAATCATTCTACGTGAACGTGTCAACCATTAGGTTATGCAGCCAATACATAAACAACCTATGTGTACGTACAAGCATTTCAACATCACCTTGTCACAGCAGCCTACGATGAACTGACCACGTATCTATTAAAACCCATGTATTTATACTTTTTACCTCAGTTCAGATCAAATGATGGAGTTTAAAACGCAAAATATAAAACTTCCTGTGACAGATTTTGATAATGTAACACATAAAAAGTCTGAAAGAAAGCGTCATGGAAATTTACTGCCAAATACCGTACGTGCAATTTTCTGTGGACCATCCAATTGTGGAAAAACAAATGCGTTACTCGCCTTACTTTTACATCCAAATGGACTTCGCTTTGAAAATGTCTACATCTTCTCAAAATCATTAAGTCAACCAAAATATAAATTTTTAGAGAAAACTCTTCAACTAGTTGATGGTATTGAGTATTTTCCATTTAAAGAACATGAGGAAGTTATTCAACCGAATGAAGCACAACCAAATTCTACAATTGTATTTGACAATGTTGCCTGTGATAAGCAAGACAGAATACGCGAATTTTTTTCTATGGGTCGCCATAGACTCATTGATTGTTTTTATTTGTGTCAAACTTATACACGAATTACAAAACATTTAATTCGCGATAATGTGAATTTTTTGATCATTTTCAAGCAGGATGATTTAAATCTTAAGCACATATATGAAGATCATGTAAACACAGATATGTTGTATAACAAATTTCGAGAATTGTGTTCACATTGTTGGAACAGTGATAAATATGGTTTTGTTGTTATTGACAAGGATAGTGAATTAAATTGTGGTAGATATAGAAAAGGTTTTGATTGTTTTATAAAAATTTCTGATACTTAAAAGAATTTTTACATAGCCTCTTTGATTAGTAATACTTGAGATCTGACTCAATCAAGATGTCATCATCTTTGAGAATTCAACAAATTCACAAACAGAAAGATATAGCACAGCACTTAGCAAAAGCTAGCCAGGCAATTCGTCATAAACATAAATTGTTGAAATTAGATAAAGAGTCCTTTGAACAGGCACTAGGGGATACTTTTAAACCTATTGTTAATCCTTTGGAGAAACTGGTTGATGACATTGAAATACTTAAAACTGTGGACACAATTAAAAGAGAAAATATAAAAAATGAAACGAAAAAAGAGAGATATTCTGACAATGATGATGATGATGATGATGATTATGATGATGATGATGATTATAATATAAATGAAGAATCATTTAAATCAGCGACATTTGAAGAGGATCCAACACAACTTTTAGAAAACTCATCTTCTAAAGAAGAACAACATTTTTCATCAGCGTCTTTTTCACCAGTACTAGAAGAGGAAACGAAAAAATATCTGATAATGTTGAATAAAAGAAATAAGGAGCTTGACAATGTATATGGTGTACGTAAATTAGCGAAAGATAGAATAATGATTGGTGATTCTGCAATAAGTTTTGATCAGAATTATATTCGTATTGGTAATTCAAGTTTTGCCAGTAGTTTAGGATTACTTGAGCTTCTTTTTAAAAAAGTGCCAAATGAGTCTATTGTAAATAAAGAGGATCTTGCAAATTTCAAGACAATAATTCTCTCAACAAATGCTCATAGAAAACACTATGTAGCTGATGGTGATATTCGCGAGAATAAATCATTTAAATTTAAACAATTTATTGAAAAATTAATTTCTATTTCAAGAAAAAGTGGTGGTAAAAGACAAAGTACTTCAGGTGGAAATGTTATACCACCATACATGTTGGCAAAAGAAGAAAGTAAATTTGACTATGTATACTGGGATGATCCAAATGAATTAGTCGATCGATTACGTTTAATATTAGCCTCTGAGAAAGCGGGAAATTCAAGTCATTCAAATGAAATTTTATCCATTATTGAAGAACTACGAGAAGCCAACATTATTTATTAAAAAAATCAGTTGAAACAATGTCTCTCGACGTGTTTGGACGTGCTTTTAATAAAAGCAAAGTATTTGAAGCAAAGGATGACGTAACTTTAGAGTTGGTTAAAAATTTATTAGAAAAAGACATGGAAGAAACGTATAACAATTTATCAATTTTAAGAAAACAAATTACTGACACACTCCAATTAATTAGACGTTTAGAATTTAAGATTAATAAACAATTTTTTAGAAACTTTGAAGAAGACATATCAGATTTAAAAAATTCTGTGCGTATAAATTCTGATATTATTTCTCATTTAGAGAATAGAATTGATAAAATTCAGGGAAAGACAAAGTAGGATCTTAATTTTATTTACTTATCAAATGACTGCTGACTACAAGGTGTATTAGTGCAACAATGTCTCTCGATGTATTTGGACGTTCTTTTAAGAAAACTGATAATTCGATACGTGGACCTCCCGGTATTGGTTTCAAGGTTACATCTGAAGGACATTATGATATTGAATACAGACAATTACGGAATGTAGCAGAAGCATCAAGTAAAAGTGATGCAGTGAACTTGGAGTTAGTGCAAAATTTATTACAAAAAGTGGTACTTGATAATTTTAATATCATACAAAGTTTAAAAAAACAAATTGATGACACTGCCTATATGATTCAAAGTCTAGAATTGGAAATTAATAAAGAATTTTATAAAACTTTTCAACCAAATTATTTGGAACTAGATAGATTAGTGAATTTAAACACTGATAATATTTCGCAATTAGATAACAGAATATTAGTACTTGAAAAGAAAAATGAATGATGAAAAATTAGGTCTAGTTAAAGAACTGCACAGACCAGCTAGAAGAAATTATTCTAGACGAAAATTTGATATCCGTGCAATCGATGAAACGTGGCAAGCTGATCTTGTGGAAATGTTGCAATATTCTAAACAAAACAAGGGATTCAACTATATCTTAACTGTCATCGATAATTTTTCTAAATTTGCTTGGGCTGTTCCTGTTAAGAATAAAACTGGTGAAGATGTTACAGCTGCAATGAAGTCTGTGTTGAAACAAGGTCGTGTGCCCAAAAATTTACATGTGGATCAAGGGAAAGAATTCTACAATACACAATTTAAAAACCTCATGAAAAATTATAAAATAAATATGTACTCTACGTTCAGTAATTTAAAAGCATCAATTTGTGAACGATTTAATCGTACTTTAAAAAATAAAATGTGGATGCAATTTAGTTTACAAGGTACTTATAAATGGTTGAATATTTTACAAGATTTAATTTCCTCTTATAATAATACTGTGCATCGTACTATTAAAATAAAACCAAAAAATGTAAGCAAAAAAAATGAACGTAAAATCTTATTCAACGTATATAAAAAATTTACTGTAAAGTCGTCTATTGTTAAAATAAAATTTAAAATTGGTGATAAGGTACGCATCAGTAAATTGAAACATATTTTTGAAAAAGGCTATACACCAAATTGGACAACAGAAGTCTTTACCATTTACCATGTAAATAATACTCAACCATCAACTTACCTGTTAAAAGATTATCAAAATAATCCTTTGTCTGGTAGTTTTTATCAAGAAGAACTTTCTCCAGCCAATAATCCAGACATTTATTTAGTTGAAAAAGTAATTAAGAAACGAGGAAATAAATTGTTTGTAAAATGGTTAGGTTTTGAAAATTCTCACAATAGTTGGATAAATTCTATGTAAAGAAATTAATAAAATAAGAATTTATTTTTTTAACAAATTTATAAATGTGTTAACTGTTTTTTCCATATCCTCTTCCTTAAACCTGAAAATAATTTTTTAAAGCAAGAATAATAGAATAAAGAATATAAAATTAGTTTCTTTTTTTTCACAATTTATTATTATTATTATTATTAAGAACACATCAGTACACTTTTTTTCTTTTACATAATAGAATGTCCAATCATTTGCAGCGATGGTAGAATATATACAACTTGTTCACATAATTTTTTTAAATGAAATGTACAAAGATCAGAAAACAATCGAGCAATATTAACAGAATAATGATTTCTATTAACTAAAGCTCCTTTTATTAAACCAAAGTTTTTCTTGATACAATTTTCAACAGTTTTTACGTCCGGAGCAGTTTTTTTAAACACTATCTGTCCAAGAATTTGAATAATACTATATACACCATATTGCACTGATACAATTTTAGAATCCAATATACTTTGTTGAATACAGTCCATTAGATTTTTTAAAGTTTGAAACGTAGATGCACTAATTGAAAATGGTTGTGATGATGAATTATTACCCGTACGAAAAATTAATACCATACGATGACCCAAGTAAATAACAAA
The DNA here is from genome assembly GCF_015476425.1 of Leptopilina heterotoma. NCBI lineage: Eukaryota > Metazoa > Arthropoda > Insecta > Hymenoptera > Figitidae > Leptopilina > Leptopilina heterotoma. The sequence continues at coordinate 104,603 of NW_025111170.1, forward strand.
TTTTATTATTAAATCACCCGTTTGAAAAATTCTCTGATCCATTTCTTGTTCGAAGAACTTCATCATTTCCGTGAAATAGCTTTGCATAAAATCCCATTCATCCAGTGATAAGGCTATGGTTGTTCAAGGATGGCTACTATTTAAATGTACTTGTAATGATAAATTTTTTAAATTGTCTGCAGCAATACCAACGACAACTTGCTTAGTAAAAGATGCACTCAAGTTATATGTTGTAGAAAGTATTAAATGATTTCGTTGTAAATAAGCCATTTTGCGTTTGATGATTGAAATTCAAAATGGTTATGCGTCAGATGATGATTGAAATTCAAAATGGTTATGCGTCAGATGATGATTGAAATTCAAAATGGTTATACTGCCCACCCAAGTATTTGAAGTACACCTGTCCTTGTTCAATCTGCTGTTTCATGTCCTCAAAAACTTCACCTTCGTTGTCAAGAAAAACTTTTAAAATCCTTTGTGGTAAAAATATAATATATTGGTTATCAACCTCAATAATAACTTTTTGTCCATATCTTGTGTCAATAATTCTTAAATTTGAAACATGAAGCACTTCACCGACGTTCAATGATTTCATAGATTTAATTGGAAGCAACATTTTTGCTACATTGTTGATTTTATTGAAATCCATTTTTTTCTTCTTTTTCGATTAGTTTAAGTTTCCGTAAATTTTCAGTCACCAACTTAATATCTTGACGAAATTTTAGTAAATTATTAATTCTTTCAATACTTTTCAAAAGTCCACTCACTTTAACTTTCTTATGATCTTTGTTAACTAACATTGGTCACAGTCACAGGATGAATTACAACTGAAAATCTAATACTAAACTCGCGAAACTAATGCCTTATATCCCCACCCCTTCTTCACACGCAAAAAACACGTCTCAACACAAACAAATTTTTTTTTTCATGAGTTAAAATAGTAATATATTATATATATAACCCCCACCTCCACTCACTCCCTATCCACACCCAGAAAATATTTCTTGGAATTGATTTTTTAATTATTTTGAGAAAAAAAGGTAGTAAAATCAGTATTACACATAAACAGTAAATTTTTTGCGTTTACCCCCTCCCCTCCTCTCACATCGATCAAACTAAAATCATGTATTAACGTGTAATTTTTTTTTAAGATCGTAAATTATTTGTCACATAAAAATAGGTTAAGAAACTCGGAAAATACCACCCCCCCTCCGCAAAACTTTGCACGTTAACCGACACCCATCATCAGAATTTTAAGACCATTATCCAATTTCTACAAAAATCACGTCTGAAATACAAATACATTCTTTTGACATCGTTAATTATATATGTCACATAAAAATAAGCCATAAATCATCTACAATACTCCACCTCTTCCAACCAACAATGGTACAAGTTTTAAAATATACACAAATTTTTTTGCAAATGACCCCCCTCCCCATCATACTATAAACCACCACCCACAATCTTGCTCATGACCCATGACCCCCTTCAAAAATTTGCACCCCGCACCCAGCATCAAAATTTCAAGATCAGATTCCAAGGTCAAATCATGCGCCCACACGTGCTCACACAGACACGCACTCACACGTACACACATCTCACACCGACACGCACTAATACCAGTTGGTCCAGAAGCCCCCCTGTATATCTACTTAAACCCCCTAGATTTTTTTTTATGGGGTTTTATGAAAAGCCATATTTATAAAAATCCACTAGAAAATATAAATCAACTCGAGGAAAGAATTCACGAAGCTATTGCTATGGTCACACCTGAAATGTTGGACAGATGCATGAGTAATCTTCTTCTCAGGGCAAGATGCTGCATAGAAATGCAAGGCGAACATTTCGAACATTGCTTGCCAAGAAATTTGAGACAGGAATGAAATTAGAAGATTGGTTTAATTTTTGAAAATAATTTTAAATAATTATTGCTATTATTATTATTATTATTATTATTAATAATAATGTTATTATTGATTAATAATCATGGAGGGGGGGAACGCGACTTTGCATTACTATTGTTATTATTGTTCTTTTTTAAAATAAGAAATTAAAATGTTTGAAATTAAAAAAAATGTTATTAAAAAATGACTTAACATTATTTAACTGTAGCAAATAAAAACACTTAATTATATAATACAAAAAAATTTACTCTTGCACTAAAAACACATTTAATTCATTTACTACGATAAATTAGACAATAAACAAAGAATTTTCAAAATTTACACCATAAAATATCAACATAGAAATTGTTATCAAGCTCACGTTAATTAATATTAAAACATTTTAAAAAGACAACAAATTTAAAACTCAAAACTTTTTAATCGGGTAAAAATTATTCGTACGAATTTCGTACAGAAATCCAACCAAATTCGTACAGAATTCTAAACAAATTATTAATGGAAAAACTAAAAAAAAATTTTGCTTGGAAAATTGTATGGAATCTCGCACGAAATTTCCTTACGAAATTCGTACAAAATTCAATTTTCTTTGAATTATTCATGACAAATTTACAAAAAGTTCTGCTCTGAAATTCGATTGGAATTCCGCAAGAAATGTCAGCTTAAATTTTCATTCAAATAATTTGGCCAAATTTCCTTACGAAATTCGTAAGAAATTTGAGCGAATTATCCATGGAAAATTTATAAAAAATTCTGCTTGCAAATTCGTATGGAATTTCGCATTAAATGTTACCTAAAAATTTCTTTTAAATAATTAGTCCAAATTTCCTTGCGGAATCTGAACGAAATTCAAGCCAATTTCAACCCAATTATTTATGAAAAATTAAAAAAAAAATTTTGTCTAGAAATTCGTGCGGAATTTCGCACAAAATGTTAGCTAAAAATTTCTTTCAAAAATTTAAGCAAAATTTCCTTACAAAAATTGAACGAATTATCAGCAAAATATTTATAAAAAATTTGTAAAAAATTCTACTTGGAAATTCAAATGGAATTCCGCACAAAATATCAGCTAAAAATTTCTTTCAAAAATTTAGGCCAAATTTTCTAACAAAATTCGTACGAAATTCGAGCCAATTTTCTTTGAATTATACATGAAAAAAATATAAAAAATTCTGCTTGCAAATTCGTATGGAATTTCGCATGAAATGTTAGCTAAAAATTTCTTTCAAATAATTAGGATAAAAATTAAGGCCTTACATAATTCGTACAAAATTTGAGCGAATTATCAATGAATTATTCATGCAAAATTTATAAATAATTCTGATTGGAAATCAGACATGTTGCACGGTGGTCTTCAAGCACTTTTAGGTTTACCTAAAATGAGTCAAAATTGTGCTAACGCAGTTTTATCTGGAATCGTTCTAAGATTCCAAATTTTCATTTCCGAAAATCGTAGCTGATTCTTTTTTCGAAAAAAACATATTTATATATATGGGCAATTCCACGTGAGATTTTAGTCAACCTCTTAAAATCGGCAAAAATATTTTTTTCTATTCTGTATCGAAAAAAACAGATACGTATTTTTTAGATCTGTGCAAAATAATTCGAACCGAATTGTTCGAATTTTTTCGCCTAGTTCGAATGTCGAAAATTCGACATTCGAGTTAGCTTAGTTCGAATGTCGGTTTTTCGACATTCGAGTTACTACAAAATTCGAACCGAACCGAGTTGTGTTTGGTTTTAGTAAGCTAAAATGTCGAATTCTAAAATTCGACATTTCAGTCGCCCAGTTCGAATATTCGACATTCGAACTAGCCCAGTTCGAATGTCGAAAAACCGACATTCGAGTTAGCCTAGTTCATATGTCGAATATTCGACATTCGAACTAGCCCAGTTCGGATGTCGAATATTCGACATTCGACATTTCGGCGCCCCAAAACCGAACAAAACTCGGTTCGGTTCGAATTTTGCACAGCTCTAGTATTTTTTTATTTTTGTTTAATTGTCCAAATTTTCGAGTTATGAATTTTCGAAATTTTGGACTTGTAATTTTAGACCTATATTCAGTAGCTTATAAATCCGAAAATATTGAGTTTAAGAAAAAGTTGTCAAAAAACGAAAGTTTTAGTTTCCTTTCAACTTTTAAGAAATGTAAACAAAACATTTTTTTTTTAATTTTTTATTTAAAAAAATTTTTTTTTAAATTTTTTTTTATAAACAAATTAATTTTTTTAACTTTAGGCCGGATTTTTTTTATTTTTTTTAAATTTATTTATTCCTCATAATATTGAGAAGATTTTCAAAAAAATCCCGAAATGGGCCTGATGTGTTAAATGAGTTTTAAAACATTTTCAAAAATCACTTGCAAGCATCACAGATGGATTATTTTACAATTAACTTTTAAAAATGTTTACAGCATAGACTCTTTTATTTAAGACAAAAAACACTCAAATAGATTAAAAATTATACGCTGTAGACAGTTTTAAAAAGTTAATTGTAAAAAAAATCTTACTGTGATGCTTGCAAGTGATTTTTGATGTTTTCAAACTCATTTAACACAGGGACCGTTCAAAAAATACGTAACGCTTTTTGGGGGGAGGGGGGGTCGAGCTATTTGTTACGGTCAGCAGAAAAAATGGCGCTAATGTATACAACATTGCCTTACATGGGGGTAGGGGGGGTCCAAATTTCCGAAAAATAGCGTTACGTATTTTTTGAACGGCCCCACATCAGGGCCATGTCGGGAGTTTTTGGAAAATCTCCACTATATTATAAGGTATAAATAAATTTTAAAAAAATAAAAAAAATCTGGCCCAAAGTTAAAAAAAATTAATTTGTTAATAAAAAAATTTTTTTTAAAAATATTTTTAAAAAAATTTTTTAATAAAAAATTAAAAAAATATTTTCTGTTTACATTTCTTAAAAGTCGAAAGAAAACTAAAACTTTCGTTTTTTGACAACTTTTTCCTAAACTCAATACTTTCGGATTTATAAGCTACTGAATATAGGTCTACAATTACAAGTCCAAAATTTCGAAAATTCATAACTCGAAAATTTTGACAATTGAAACAAAAATAAAAAAATACGTATATCTGTTTTTTCGATACGGAATAGAAAAAAAATATTTTTGACCGATTTGTAGAGGTCGACTAAAATCTCACGTGGAATTGACCATATATATGTTTTTTCAAAAAAAGAATCAGCTACGATTTTCGGAAATGAAAATTTGGAATCTTAGGACGATTGCAGATAAACCTGCGTTAGCACAATTTTGACTCATTTTAGGTAAACCTAAAAGTGATTGAAGACCACCGTGATTGGAAATTCCTGTGGAATTCCGTACGAAATATCAACTAAAAATTTCTTTCAAAAATTTGGAACAAATTTTCTTACGAAATTCGATCCAATTTCTACCAAATTATTCATGAAAAATTTATAAAAAATTCTGCTTGGAAATTCCTATGAAATTCCAAAAGAAATATAAACTCAAAATTTTTTTTTCAAAAAATTAGGCCAAATCTCTTTACTAAATTCGTACGAAATTCGAGCCAATATTCTTTGAATTATTCATGGAAATTTTATAAAAAATTCTGCTTGCAAATTCGTATGGAATTTCGCATTAAATGTTACCTAAAAATTTCTTTTAAATAATTAGTCCAAATTTTCTTACGGAATCCGTACGAAATTCAAGCCAATTTTAACCCAATTATTCATGAAAAATTAAAAAAAAATTCTGTCTAGAAATTCGTACGGAATTTCGCACAAAATGTTAGCTAAAAATTTCTTTCAAAAATTTAAGCAAAATTTCCTTACAAAAATTGAGCGAATTATCAGCAAAATATTTATAAAAAATTTGTAAAAAATTCTGCTTGGAAATTCAAATGGAATTCCGCACAAAATATCAGCTAAAAATTTATTTAAAAAATTTTCGGCCATTTTCCTTACGAAATTCCTACAAAATTCGAGCCAATTTTCTTTGAATTATTCATGAAAACTTTAGAAAAAATTCTGCTTGCAAATTCGTATGGAATTATACACGAAATGTCAGCTAAAAATTTCTTTCAATAAATTTGGATAAAAATTATGGCCTTACATAATTGGTACAAAATTTGAGCGAATTATCAATGAGTTATTCATAAAAACTTTATAAAAAATTCTGATTGGAAATCAGGCCTGTTGGAAATTCCTGTGGAATTCCGCACGAAATATCAACTATAAATTCCTTTAAAAAATGTAGGACAAATTTTCTTACGAAATTCAAGGTTATTTCTACAGAATTATTCATGAAAAATTGATAAAAAAATTCTGTTTAGAAAGTCGTATGGAATTTCGCACAAATTATAAGCTAAACATTTTTTTAAAAATTTAAGCCAAATTTCTTTACTAAATTCGAGCGAATTACCAGCGAATTATCACCGAATTATTTATGGAAAACTTATAAAAAATTCTCTCTGAAATTCGATTGCAATTCCGCAAGAAATGTCAGCTTAAAATTTCTTTCAAAAAATTAGGCCAAATTTTCTAACAAGATTCGTAAAAAATTTGAGCGAATTATCAATGAATTAGTCATAGAAAATTTATAAAAAATTCTGCTCTAAAATTCGAATGGAATTCCAAACGAAATGTCAGATAAAAATATCTTTAAAAATTTAAGTCTTTCCTTACGAAAATAGAGCGATTTACCAGCAAAATATTCATAAAAAATTAATAAAGAATTTTGCTTGGGAATTCCTATGGAATTCCGTACAAAATGTCAGCTAAAAATGTCTTTTAAAAATTTTCGGCCATATTTCCTTCCAAAATTTCTATGAAATTCGAGCCAATTTTTTTTAAATTTTTCATAGGAACTTTATAAAAAATTCTGATTGGAAATTTCTGTTGAATTCCGCACGATATATCAATTAAGAATTTCTTTCAAAAATTTAGAACAAATTTTCTTACGAAATTCGGGCCAATTTCTACCAAATTATTCATGAAAAATTTATAAAAAATTCTGTTTAAAAATTCGTATGGAATTTTGCACAAAATGTTAGCTAAAAATTTTATTACGAAAATCGAGCGAATTACCAGCAAAATATTTTTAAAAAATTTGTAAAAAATTCTGCTTGGAAATTCCTATGGAATTCTGCACGAAATGTCAGCTAAAATTTATAAAAAATTTGCTCTTAAATTCGAATGGAATTCCGCACGAGACAACTCTAAAAATTCTAATTTTAAATTTTTTGATTTAATATTTACAAAAAAACCTTTTTTTTCGTAGTTTTTCTGTACTTTACCTGAACTTCAAAAATTCAAAACTTAAATTTTTTGTTTTAATATTTCTTAAAAAACCATTTTTTTTCTTTCTAACTCTACAGTACTTTACTATACTTTATATGTACTTCAAAAATTTGAAATTTGAATTTTTTAATTTAATATTATTGCATTAATATGGTTTTTTATTTAAAAATTGGCAAACCTGTTATTTATAATAGTTATTAAAACAAATGCAAAACAGCACTAATGTCATATAATAAACATGTTTTGGGCGTGTGTAAAATTCACAGAAAATTGTAATACACATAATGAAAAAATTCCCTTTATTGTTCCATTAAGAGATATTAAAATTGATGGAACGGAATTCGATAAAAAAAGAGTACGAAGTTAAATGTTATGGTGATAAAAATAAATATTGCGTTGCTCTCATCGGTTTTGTTAACGATGGAAGTAAGTAAACATGAAAATACTTTTTTGTTTTTTAAAAATAAATTAAAATTATAATAATTTATTAACAAATGTTTTTGACTTAATTTGAATAGCTTGATATACATATAAAGTTTGTTTAAAATTAATAATAATATCTAAGGTGAAATGCAAGCAAGAAATCGAATGCTGCGCAAAAGAGTGAGCTTTCCGACAGTGCAGCAAATAAAAAGAATCGAAAACTCCTCAAGCTCAGAATTCGAGAATGATTTAGAGCAAGTGAGTAATAATAAATATAATAATAATGATACTGTAGATAAAGAAATTGCCCAGTTAAGAACGAGAGTAGTTTTGTAGTAAGTCGACTAGAATAATAACGCACAGCTGCACATAACCTGCAGTTTTAAGTTCGTTATTATCCTGCGCAACATCTGCTTCAATCTTGCGTTTGCAAGTTAGATAGTTAAAAAATTGAATTTTTGCGAAAATGAGAAACAATATGGCGGCGAGCACGCGGACAAGTGGATCTATGGATCAGTGGTCAAGGAGGTGGCGTCAATTTTTTTAGTGGCCGCGACTTGAACTACAGAAATGTATCAATCTGAAATTACTCCACTTTCAATCATTAATAACATAATTTCCTCGCAAAATTATTGCAAAAACAAAGAGCAAAGGGACTCAAAGGGCCTTCCTCTATCACCCCTTTAAATATGAACCCGAAATATTTTATTCTCTCTTTATTTAAAAAAAATCCCGACTCAAAATATTAATTTCTTTTTAAATGAGAACGCGATCACAAAACCAATATTTTTCCCGAATGACCTTAAATTATAAAATAAATTATTTAAAATGTTTAATAAAATGCACAACTCATTAGGGCACTATAACTACCTTAAATTTTGTAAAATAATTTTGTTTAGTTAGCGCCCTGGTAGTATGATCTGGTAGTATATACCCAAGTGCGAAAACCAACGCGGCCCAACACTGGCCCAGTATTGGCAAAGCTGGCATCGAGACTTGGCAGACAATATTGGCCCGACTTTGCGCCGACTCTTGTGGTGTTAACAGCGGTTGGACGTCGGCAGCCAGATCTCGGCAGACATTAATGGCCCCTTATTGTCAGCCAGATCTCAGCAGACATTAATGGCCCAATATTGGCTGCCATTACTCCCCCAGTGTTGACAAAATTAGAAAAAAATAAAAATAAATTTTTTTTTATTCAATTAACTAATTAATTTATAACATTTATACGGCTTATTTCCCTAAATTAAACGCAAACTTACAAATATTTGAAAAATTCTTACCGCTCGCGGAGATCGATAACTGAACCTGACGCACTACAGCCTAACACTCTGACCACTCTGCTACTCTGACGTGAAGTCGAGGAAGCAAAAGGGTTCTTATAAACTACACTACACTGGCCGATACTGTGCCATTATTGGGCCGAGCTACGTCCCAATATTGGCAATTATAATTTGCCATCATAGATACAAAATGATAGACATTAATGTGCCATTCCTGGGCCAAGCAACGCCCCAATTCTGGCAATTATATTTTGCCATTTAAGATACAACATTTTTGCCATTAAAGTGTCATTTATGTGCCTTTAATGGGCCAATCTTCGTCACATCATTGGCAATTAAATTTAAAAAAATTTTAATATCAAAATTCATGCTATGTTTTTAATATTTAATTATTATCTAAAAATTTGACTAGAATCCATTTTGAAATCAATTTTTACTAGAAAATTCTACGAGAATTTAATTATTTAAATGCAAAAATAAATAATTTATTGAATAAATTGAAAATTTCTTAATTTTTAGATAATAAAGGAAAAATTTTACTCAGAAAAAGGTTTCTGTTACATTTATTTACGAATTTCTTTAATCGTAAAATTATTTGAAAACAATAATAACTTCTTTTTTAAATTAATACTTAATTAAACTTTTTCAAAAAAATTAATTCTTTACCCGTGTAGAAATTGAATCTGGGCGCTAGCCGTGCCATGTCCGGGGAGCCCCACTACAAGCTAGCCCCTGACCAGAAACCTAATTTTATCATGGCTAACTCGGGCTTTTTCAACACGGGTAAAATTGACAGTAAAAAATATAGAAAATTCTAAGTTTCGAATATTTTAATTTGAATCCTTTTCAAGCTTATTCAATTATTTAAATACAAAATAAATAATTTATTGAATAACTGAATGTTTCTTAAAATTAAATTCTTATAAAAAATTTTACCAAATTAAAATGCCATTAATGTACCATTAATGGGCCGATCTTCGTCACATCACTGGCAATTGAATTTTCTCATTAAAGATTGATCAACTTTACCAATATTGTGCCGTTATTGAGCCAAGCTACGTCCCAATACAGGCAATTATAATTTGCCATGAAAGATACAAAATGTTTGCCACTAATGTGCCATCAATGAGCCGATCTTTGTCACATCACTGGCAATTGTGTTTTACCATTAAAGATTGATCAACTTTGCCGTGTAAGGTGCCATTCCTGGGCCAAGGTACGTCCCAATTCTGGCAATTATAATTTGCCATCAAAGATACAAAATGTTTGCCATTAAAGTGCCATTAATGGGCTGATCTTCGTGATATCACTGGCAATTGTCTTTTGCCATTAAAGATTGATCAACTTTGCCGTGAATGTGCCGTTATTGGGCCAAGCTACGCCCCAATACTGGCAATTATAATTTGCCATCAATGATACAAAATGTTTGCCATTAAAGTGCCATTAATGAGCCATTACTGGGCCGATGGTCGGCACATCACTGGCAAATTGTCTTTTGCCATTAAAGATTGATTAACTTTGCCATGAATGTGCCATTATTGGGCCGAGAGCTGGACCAGTCTTAAAAAATTTGAAATTCTGACCATCGGCGCCATCATTGGCCCAGTAATGGGACGTTTTGAACACCAATAATGGCCCAGTAACTACTGCCAATTCTAGGCAGACATTACTAGACCAATGATGGGCCGTTTTTGCAGTCTTGGCATTTCGCACTTGGGTATGTATAGTTATGAAAAGGAACATATTTTAAATTGAAAGAATTTCTAGCTTACACAGGATTACACATATTTTTTTCCTTAACACCCGCTCTGAAATTGCAACTTTCAAGGGTGTAACCCTTACAAACAGTGACGAAAGTAATACTTTTCACAACTGTTTGAAAAACCGTGGCGAAAGTAAATTGCTGAGGAATCTGTAGTATTTACTTATATGTGGACGTCCGCATGAAAAGGGACCACTTTGTCGGTTCTAGATGCCGAGATATTCGCAATTTACTAATTTTGAAGAAAAATATCAAAATTTTTTTTATCCTTTTTTCTTAATCTACATGGTCTAACACGTCGATTCATGCAGTTTTCATCAATTTATTGACACTCTAAGTATTTTATTTCGTTGTTAGCAAAAAAAAATGAAAAGGGACCACTTTGCCGGAAATCCGTTATTTTTTCATTGTTTCAAAAAGAAAGGGGAAAAAAATTCGAAACCTATTGATTTTCAATCTTAAGGGTGTACTAGACTTAAAACAACTCTTATCTGAATAACTTTCCAGAAGAGCCGGAGAAATTCGCATTACAATTTTTAATTTCGTGTTTTTAGAAATGAAATTTTTAATTTTTTCTAAGATTTTTTATAATAAAGTGTAACGAGAATTTTTTAGTAATGAATTCTTAACGGCAAATTACAAATTGGTTAGCCAAAGTCTTTAATTCTCTATTACAAAAAATAATAATAAAAAATTTACCGGAAGGGCGCCAGGTCTTTCTTGGACCAATTCAAAAAAAATAAAGAATAAAAAGGGAATTCGAGATTTTCAATCAATCTAAATATACAACGAATTGACTAGCTCGGGAAATAATACTAATACGGAGAGGTGTGAGTTCAATAATTAAACCATTGTTCAAGTTTAATAGTTTTTATTAAATTGAGAAAATCAAAAAAAGGGGGGTTTAACAAAATAGTCACGGAAAATAGGTAACCAGTTACAGATAAATTGATTGATTTATAAATGGGGAATTTACAATAATAAAGGGGAATTGTTAGACTATGGGTAACCAGATTCACTATGACTCTCTCTCAAAAGACTCAGTAATCGGAAAAGATACATATATCAACGGCATTCGACAAACTTGGATCAAGAATAATATAATTGAATACAAAAATTGTTTAAACAAAGTATTGTTACGACGAAAATAGGTTACTGATGGGCAGAAGTCTCATCGGAGGTTAAGACATTGGAATTCACTAGTAATAAAAAATACCACCAGGCAGAATTAACGTAAAAAAGAATTAATATCTCATTAACAAGAAACACGAGGTCACCAGACTAATTTCTCTGTTAATGAAACACTATAAACGCGACACCAGTCAAAATAAACCCTGAGACTAGAACCCAACAAAGAAAACCTAACTCGACAAAAGTAACATGACGTTAAAATCAGATTACATTGCGGCGCAACTCGCCAAAAAATAGACAAGGAGTAGCCAGAAGGGCTATATACAAGTATCTCACCTTCAATTTTACCAGAAGCACAGGCGTCGATCACAATCACACAATTCACAAACTTATTGTCAACCTTAGTCGGAGGATCGCAGCGAGAGAGTGAGTGAAGCGTTGTCGGCGGCTTAGCGTGGCGAGGAGAGTGTTTCGTGTCGTCTGCTCCTTCAGGGACGTAACTGGAAGTGGCGACGGTGGCGCGACAAGGGAATCTTTGTTGATCGGTGATGCTATTGTAGATTAAGAAAGAGATTTCCTTTATCCGGATAGTGGAATATTTTCCTGCTGCCTCCTTACATTCCGAGCAATAATCTTCGGCAATCAATAAATTTAAAAGGCAGTAAAATACAAAGTGCAGGGCCGTAGGCTGACAGGGCAACTTGGCAGCGAATCAGGCGAGAATAATAAAGTCCAGCAATAATTATAATCTTGTGGCCAATATCTTCAGGTCATGATCTGGCCTATTATTTGTTTATGAGGCTTCTTATTTCGATCCAAAACTGAGTTTGCAGCAAATCCGGTTAGAAATTCGTGGTCGTCAATTTGAATTGGACGCCGTTTCCATCTTTCATGAAGTTAGCATCAATACAACAGGTAACCCTTGGCGGCAATTTTGAATAAAGCTTGTCGTCAATCATCCATGTCCCAGAAACAGCGAGTGGCAGAAAGTAATGCGATTTCCATGATGAGATCCCAAAGTACAAAGGCTCCGAGCAAGTTTACAATGGAAATAAAAAACATTAAATAAAAACGAATAAACGTAATTTTGGGCCGATTACTGAGCTTCTCGCGATCCTTCGAATCATGCAAATTCTTGCAGCGTTACAACACCCCTGGGTCTAGAGAAGGCCTACAAGGACTACTTGTCTCCGACAAGTCAATGTTTCAACGGATTGCGCCTAAAGCTCAATAATCTGACCCTTGTAGAACAAAATTAAGCTCTGAAGCCAGTTTATTTTCTGCCGTCAATAATCGAAACAATGGTTAAGAAAGATAAATTTGAGTTGAAAGAATGCATAAAAACACTAAGTCTTCGAATGAAAAGAATCTTGGTTAGGTAAATAATAAATCAAAAGTAATTCAGGAAAAATCTCAACTTTAATCTAGAGGTTGTAACATCAGTCTTACAGAAAAACTTAGTGACACTAGATAACAATCTCAATAGGTGATACAACTGGGGTGTTTAAACAAAATATCTAATCTCAGTCTTTGTCAGTTAAGTGGTCAATTTTAGACAATAAAATTAATAATAATCATAATGAAATCATACGAAACGAATAGTTCGTAAAAAAAATAAAAATAAGTAAGCGGACGTTTCTACGCTTTTCTGTTTGAGTTCAATCGAACAAAATACTTACAAACTAATGCTCACGACAATGAGTAAACTAAAAAATTCTAGGAGAGATCTCCGTTCAATGGTGAGTTAATACTTTTGGTTTCCTCAAACATCATACTAGATGTCACATTCGAGATCACAGTTTTCTTATATAATTTATAGTAACAAAAAAAGAACTTATTGGTGATCAATATAACAAAAAAATAATTTTCGATAAAGGAAACGAATTTAAGGTCTAACAAAAATAAAATTACGCGGTGTATTTCAATTGTTAGCCACGAGGATAGTAAATGAAACTAAAAGTAATTTTACGTAGATATTAATAAAATAAATGTAGGCATTTTGGTAACGTTAAGTTACAAAAAAAAGACAAAACAAAACTTAATAATTCTCTTTTTAGGCACTGAACTCAGGTACTTAGTTTCAATTAAATACATAAAGGTTTTAGTTTCCGCGGTTCATTGCCTGTTTGGTCAGTTCGCAGTTCCGACAAAACAAACTAGAGGGAACGGTATTTCCGCATTCTCCACAGAATATTCTTAATGGAGGAGATGGGCATGTTTCGTGGCCGTGTCTCGGGTGGCCACAATTCCAGCAGCCGTGAATGGGGGACCTTTTGAGCCATATGATTGTTTCGGGGTTAACATTGTTGGGAATTTCAACGGTAATATGAAGCAAGGAAGGGATTGCAGATGTAGACGGGGAATCACGATGGGAAGACCTACGAGCATCTTTGCGGGGCCTAGTTGTGGGAGGCTTTTCGGGAGGGAACTCGGGGTTCAATTTGCGTGATTTATTAGGGTAATAAAAGTTTTCTTTTAAGATGGGCGATTCATCCACAATTTGTCTCTTTGGAGGATGTACCTTAGATGATTGTGATGTTGACGCGGTTTGGAGTGATTCTACTGGGTGGTTAGCAGGAGTACGAGAAACAGATCCGAGATGAGTTTTTGGAATGGTACCACAGTAGGGAAGAACAGGTGGGGACTCTTGTGAAAGTTGACCGCGTGATGTCGATGGAGTGGGGTTAGTTTGATCAAAGTGGGCCAGTAAGCGTGAGCCTGAATCAGTCTGGGAAGATTGTGAAACAATTTGGGGGGAAGGGTCTGTCTGACAGGAAGTATCCGATGTTCTAGTCGGGGGCGGACGCTCGATTAAATTAAAGCGTTCCTTAAATGTGATCAAGAGTTCCTCTTCCGTTGGAGCGTCGACGATCCGTCCTGCCCCAGCAGCAATGTTGGCTTCTCGTTCGGCTGTCAGTGCTTCGTTCAGAGCAATGCTTAAGGCGGGACATAACTCCAACCAATTCTTGACAATTTTCTTGAATGGCTTAATATCGGTGAAGGGGGACTTGCAGGAAACCTTTATGAAGGTCAATCTTCGAGATATACCGACCGTTACTAAGTTTATTTAGTATAGAATCCATCAAGGGAAGGGGGTAGGCATCCTTTTTGGTAACCGCATTTAATTTCCTAAAATCGAGACAGAATCTATACGTCATGTCACCTTTCCGTATCATGACGATAGGATTCGACCAACCACTCTTAGATGCCTCAATAACGTCATCCTTTAACATTTGTTCAACTTCGGCTATTATCGCTTGTAAAACCTTTGGAGAAACCATATAAAATCTCTGCTTAATCGGGGAGTGATTACCTACATCGATTTTATGCTCTACAAGATCTGTTAACCCTGGCTTCGTGGGAGCTTCTGGCAGCTCTTTTGATAAAAATTCCGCCAGTCGATCAGCCTGTTCTATGGTCAATTCCATGAGGCCATTGCAAACAGTTTGAGTTTCACCGTCCGATTCTAAGTCGTAGGTCTCATTAGGCAAGTCGTTGAAAGACCATTTTCTCTCACCGAAATCTATGTTGATGCCAAATGACGTAAGAAAGTCTAATCCGAGAAGAAGATCGACTGGAAGAGAATCTAGAATTTTTGCTGTGACGACCTGTCGCCTGTTTTGCAATTTCAAGGGCAGTGCAACTTCCTGAGAGATAACGGTCACGTTGCTGTTAGCAAATTGGACCTTACTGTCTACAGATCTGTTAATCAGATTGTAATCTTTAATAAGATTATGTGCCCTAGAACCAATAAATGTTTTGGAAGCTCCAGAATCAACTAAAGCTTTAATAGGCTGTCCTAACAAATCAAGAGTTAAATACATTAGGGATTGACGGGTCGAAGAATTTGACAAAGGGTAGCGAATAACTGATAGGTGGATTGTTTTTGGAGGTCTATTATTAATATTACGTCTGCGATACCTTTTTCGATTCTTTTTCGGGTTTTTTCGCTCGCAACTAATGGGGGTTTGAGAAATTGAGATCAAAGACGGCGCGTCTTCTTGCGAATTTTCAGAAGAACTCGACGAATTATCGTTTGATTTATCGATAGTAGCAGGGAAGCTACCTAATTCCATTTGACTATCTGATATAGTATCGGAGTTAAGGGAATCCATTTCGATTTTATTTTCTTCAATATTACTACCCTGTTCCAAAGATAAAGGGGGTTGAGGTTCTATTATTACAAAATCTTCGTTATTTTGTATTTTCGGAATATCGGATTCATCAATAAAAAATCGATTATTCTCGCATTGAATAAAAATATCTGAGTCCATCGGACCATATATTCCGTTGATTTGAGATAAATCTGTTTGGAGTTTTAAGTATAAAATTTCGACTCTTCGTTTGAGTGAGGCTGTACCGTTTGAAGCGATAAGAGAATTCTGGGGTGATTTTATAGTAGTATGAACCGTTGACACCCAGGCAGGCGGTTCTTCTACAAGTTTCCCGCACATTTAGGACAATTCGTTCTAATAAAACCCTTATTGCCACATTTAAAACAAAACATAGTCCTTGGTTGGGTGCAGGAGTTGAAAAGATGACCACTCTGATCACAGTTCCAGCATATAGGAGGAGGTCTTGTTTGTGACGAATTATTTTGCGAAATTTCGGGAACTGTTACCTTGGGGGAGGATTGTTTGGATTTATCTGATGGGGCCTTGTCGTTATTTTTAGGAGGGGATTTACTTTGCTTACCGTTTTTCGAGTTTCTTGCCTGTGTGGAAGAATTCGCAATTTCCTTGCTCAAAAGAGCTTCGGCAATGGAATCATCATCAGAAGCATCCTGATCATAATTAAGCATATTCAACCATTCCTTTCTCTTATGGTATCCTTTACCAGGTGGAGCACGATAGGCTAGGTCGGGTAACAAGGAACTTTCAGGACGAGGAGGCGGACGATAGTGGCGAGCAATCTTAAATGCCTTTTCTGCCGACACAGCATCATGCTCCAACTGCGCAAAACTTCTAACAGTAGACCGGGGAACGGAGATGACCAACTGGGGAAGCATATTGCGATGAGCGTAACTTATCTCATCACACTCCAATAATCGAGGCGATAACCGGTTGAACATGACCATCATATTGGTCAGGTAATCGGCCACCGGCTCGTAGTCACCTTGCGTACGTTTGTTAATCTCCTGCAGCAATTCGAATTGGAAATCCGAATCACTGAAGCGTTGTCTACAGGCATTCGCAAATTGTGAGTATGAGAACCAAGTATGTTTATGGGCGTCGAACCATCGAGCTGCTATCCCAGTAAGGAAAAAAGGAAGAAGTTGGAGGATTTCGTGATCTCGAATAGGGATCATGGCTCTACCATTATTTATTTTAGTTAAAAACGTGTCTGGATCTTCATTACTCGCACCGGAAAAGCCTAGGTTCCATTTTAGCATAAGGTGGTATGCGGAAGCTAAGGGAGGATAATCGCGATTACGACGATGATAATAGTCAGGATAATTGTTTTGTTGATTTCTGTAGGGTTCTTGGTAATTGTTTTGTTGATTAACATAGGGTTCTTGATAATTATTTTGCTGATTAACATAGGGTTCTTGATAATTATTTTGCTGATTAACATAGGGTTCTTGATAACTGTTTTGTTGATTCCTATAGGGTCCTTGATAACTGTTTTGCTGATTAACATAGGGTTCTTGATAACTGTTTTGCTGATTAACATAGGGTTCTTGATAACTGTTTTGTTGATTCCTATAGGGTCCTTGATAACTGTTTTGTTGATTCCTATAGGGTTCTTGATAACTGGGGTTTGCTCTTCCCGAATAATAACTCGGGTTGTTAACAAAGGTGGGAGAATATCCAGCATTGTCCTGTGTCTCTCTATAAGAGAGATTATCCTGTTCGTCTGAAGTAAGAGACGGAGGTCTACCATAATATCCCTGTGCGTTAATATTAACCGTGGATTTTGGGGTAATATAATCGCGTTGACTGGTATCTTGTAATTCAGAACTTGAGTTTTGATTAGAAAAACGAGCATCTTGGTTTCTCGCCTGGGAACCAGTGGCACCGTGTAATGGACGAGATGTATCTTGATAACCTTGACGTGACTCATAGGGTTCTACGTCGTTAATTTGTGGGTTCCCATATGACATGGGCCTATTCCTGTAATCTATCGCTTCACTACGCCTAGGAGCAATAAAACCGAGAGGTTCTTGGTAATATTGAGTTGGTGGCCTAGCAGAAAAATTTTCATTGTAATAGGGTTGTTGTTGTGAACTGAGGGCAAAATATTCCCTGGTGTATGTCATTTGAGGAGGGCGTACACTATTCAAATACTCGCTCGGTGGGACTTGGCGCACTTCGTTGTCGAACCGCAGATTTCGTGGAATTTGTTGAATACCACGGCCTAGGCTAACCATATCGAAGGGGTCTCTTCTTGGAGTATAGGTATCCCGAGGTAAATCTTGTCTTTGAGTAGCAACGCTCTCGCAATATCCGCTGTCCGAAATTTGAGGAGGTAAAGTATTAGTTTGCTTGTTCGGCGCCGGAGTTTTATTCGAATCTGTACGAGACGAGTGTTCGTCAGATGGGAGCGAAGAAGTTGTTCTAGGAATAGCGCCTTGAGAAGTATCTTTAGTCGTAGTAACTTTTTCAATCTCGCTGTTAAGTTGAGTATTAACTCCTACTCTGGGCGACTCGGTAGTTGGTAATGAGACTGACGGCGGCGATGTTTGGGGTGGGAGGGGAAGATTTGTGGCTTCATCGAGTAATAAATTACCTTCATTCTGTCCTTGGGGGGTCTGAGTTCGAGTTGGGTAGTTTTCACCGCGTTGTAAAATCTCAAATTTGCGTAATCGTTCACGTAAGACACGGGTCGAACCATCTTGTGGGATTCTGCGATTGGATAGTTCCAACAATAGGACTTCTCTATTTATTTTATAGATCCAAGCATCTTTGGGGTCAGCCATAATGTAGACTATGGCTTAATTTAATAATAAATTTTAATGAGAATAAATTTACTTGGGTATGCGATATAAATTTAATTTAATTAAAGTCTTGAATCAACAAGAAGATATTATCAAAAGATAATCAAATCATAAACAAAAAAAATTTTAATTTAGAAGTTATTCATAACTTTACAAAAGAAAAAGATAAACCTTTGTTATTGTCCTTGAGCTTTGTTATGGTATAAATTTCAAGAAAAGGGGAATAATCGTTTCATGGGTGTGTTTACAAAATACAATTAATCAGTATTAAGGTGAAATAAAATGTTTAGATAAATGGGAATAATAAAAATTCAGGGAATTGAGAATGCTATCTTAAGTGTCAACAATAGAAAGAATTTAATTTCACTTTACTGTGAAATATTTTCGACGAAAGCTGATAAATCTCCTGAAATAGTATGAGAAACAATACAGCTTTATTCAAAACAGTTTGTTTTCATTTTGGTAACCTTCATAGGCATGTGAGTCACGAGAGAGAGTCAAAAAAAGGCAAAACTTAATCACACACAAAAATAAATTCTCAACTTAATAAAATTTTGCTTTGGCATGCCCCACGTTGGGCGCCAATTTGTAACGAGAATTTTTTAGTAATGAATTCTTAACGGCAAATTACAAATTGGTTAGCCAAAGTCTTTAATTCTCTATTACAAAAAATAATAATAAAAAATTTACCGGAAGGGCGCCAGGTCTTTCTTGGACCAATTCAAAAAAAATAAAGAATAAAAAGGGAATTCGAGATTTTCAATCAATCTAAATATACAACGAATTGACTAGCTCGGGAAATAATACTAATACGGAGAGGTGTGAGTTCAATAATTAAACCATTGTTCTAGTTTAATAGTTTTTATTAAATTGAGAAAATCAAAAAAAGGGGGGTTTAACAAAATAGTCACGGAAAATAGGTAACCAGTTACAGATAAATTGATTGATTTATAAATGGGGAATTTACAATAATAAAGGGGAATTGTTAGACTATGGGTAACCAGATTCACTATGACTCTCTCTCAAAAGACTCTGTAATCGGAAAAGATACATATATATCAACGGCATTCGACAAACTTGGATCAAGAATAATATAATTGAATACAAAAATTGTTTAAACAAAGTATTGTTACGACGAAAATAGGTTACTGATGGGCAGAAGTCTCATCGGAGGTTAAGACATTGGAATTCACTAGTAATAAAAAATGCCACCAGGCAGAATTAACGTAAAAAAGAATTAATATCTCATTAACAAGAAACACGAGGTCACCAGACTAATTTCTCTGTTAATGAAACACTATAAACGCGACACCAGTCAAAATAAACCCTGAGACTAGAACCCAACAAAGAAAACCTAACTCGACAAAAGTAACATGACGTTAAAATCAGATTACATTGCGGCGCAACTCGCCAAAAAATAGACAAGGAGTAGCCAGAAGGGCTATATACAAGTATCTCACCTTCAATTTTACCAGAAGCACAGGCGTCGATCACAATCACACAATTCACAAACTTATTGTCAACCTTAGTCGGAGGATCGCAGCGAGAGAGTGAGTGAAGCGTTGTCGGCGGCTTGGCGTGGCGAGGAGAGTGTTTCGTGTCGTCTGCTCCTTCAGGGACGTAACTGGAAGTGGCGACGGTGGCGCGACAAGGGAATCTTTGTTGATCGGTGATGCTATTGTAGATTAAGAAAGAGATTTCCTTTATCCGGATAGTGGAATATTTTCCTGCTGCCTCCTTACATTCCGAGCAATAATCTTCGGCAATCAATAAATTTAAAAGGCAGTAAAATACAAAGTGCAGGGCCGTAGGCTGACAGGGCAACTTGGCAGCGAATCAGGCGAGAATAATAAAGTCCAGCAATAATTATAATCTTGTGGCCAATATCTTCAGGTCATGATCTGGCCTATTATTTGTTTATGAGGCTTCTTATTTCGATCCAAAACTGAGTTTGCAGCAAATCCGGTTAGAAATTCGTGGTCGTCAATTTGAATTGGACGCCGTTTCCATCTTTCATGAAGTTAGCATCAATACAACAGGTAACCCTTGGCGGCAATTTTGAATAAAGCTTGTCGTCAATCATCCATGTCCCAGAAACAGCGAGTGGCAGAAAGTAATGCGATTTCCATGATGAGATCCCAAAGTACAAAGGCTCCGAACAAGTTTACAATGGAAATAAAAAACATTAAATAAAAACGAATAAACGTAATTTTGGGCCGATTACTGAGCTTCTCGCGATCCTTCGAATCATGCAAATTCTTGCAGCGTTACAAAAGTCGCTTAAAAAATTTTTTTTGGCTACTTTTATTTTCTTTGCTTGAAATAACTCAAAAAAATAACACCGAACCTTTAACTTCGTTAAATATTCCACTTTATTAACTAATAACCGTATTTTTAGAAAAGGGACCACTTTGTCGGAAATCCATTATTTTGTCATTTTGTTAAAAATTGAGGGGGGGGGAATTCGAAACCTATTTATTTTTAATCTTAAGGGTGTACTAGACTTAAAACAACTTTTATCTGAATAACTTCCTAGAAGAGCCGGAGAAATTCGCATTACAATTTTTAATTTCGTGTTTTTGGAAATGAAATTTTTAATTTTTTCTAAGATTTTTTATAATAAAGTCGCTTAAAAAATTTTTTTTGACTACTTTTATTTTCTTTGCTTGAAGTAACTAAACTAACTAACTAAAGAAACTAACGAACTAAGTAAATAAATTAACTAACTTACTAACTAACAAAATTAACTAAACTAACTAGCAAAAGAAACTAAGTAACTAACTGAACTAACTAACACACTAAAAAAAAGTTTTACTTTCAGCCTGTTTTCGAGGCTGAATTTAAGGTGTAAACGGAGTCAGCTCCATTAAACAAGGACAGACTTATGTGAAATACATGGGCTGAATTTAAGGTGTAAACGGAGTCAGATTTTTTTCCTGTGAATCTGACTAAATAATTAACTAAACTAATTAAACTAACTAACTAAACAAACTAACGAACTAAGTAATTAAATTAGCTAACTTACAAACTAACCAAATTAACTAAACTAACTAGCTAAAGAAACTAACGAACTAACTAACTAAATTAACTAACGAAAATAATTAAACTAACAAACTAAAGAAACTAACGAACTAAGAGCCAGTTTCACCAACTTCCGATTAAAAGTTAATCAATGATTAAAGACAG
Organism: Leptopilina heterotoma; assembly: GCF_015476425.1. Classification (NCBI taxonomy): domain Eukaryota; kingdom Metazoa; phylum Arthropoda; class Insecta; order Hymenoptera; family Figitidae; genus Leptopilina; species Leptopilina heterotoma. The sequence goes on from NW_025111170.1 coordinate 126,509, forward strand.
TTTAAAGGCTTCTGATTGGTTAATTGTGGATTTAATCATTGATTAACTTTTAATGGGTGTTGGTGAAATCGGCCGTAAGTAACTCAATTAACTTACTAATTAACTGACCAACTAAATTAACTAAACTAACTTGCCAACTAACAAAACTAACTATACTCACTAGCTAAAAAAATAAGGAACTAACTCTCAAAATAAGACGTCTATACTGAACCGTTCAAAACCCCTTTTTTCCGTATATTTAAACAATTTTTTTCAATAATTATTTATCAAAATTTCTCTAAATTTCGAGAGGACCGCTGGTCCCAGAGCATTTCTCTATATTTACCAAAAAATCCCGACTCAAAATATTCTTTTCTTTTCAAATGAGACGTCTATCACGAAACAAGTATTATTTCCCGGATGCCCTTAAGATAACAAAAAAATATTATACCACTCTAGAAATTGAATAATATTTATTTTTGATTCTTTAAAAATGCATTAAAAACAGAGAAAAGAAAGAAAGTAACAATAAAAGCTGTGAGAGGGCAGCAGCTGTCAAGACCATTTTTAAAAATGAACAACTTTTGGAAATTAATAAATTAAATTGTTGTTTATAAATAATAAAAGCTGTGAGCAATAGAAAATTCGTAAAAAAATTTTATGTTAATTAATAAAAAAATGCATTAATAATATACACAAATATTTTACGTAAAAATGGTAAAATTTAAAAATAAAAAATGCAGCAAAAATTACGGACATAATTTATTTTACTAAAACGTCTGGAATTTGTGCAGAAAATTAGATTAGAATTATAAAAACCTAAATTTAAAAAAATTTTAAAGTAGATATTACGAACAAAATTCCATATGGAAAATATTTTTATTAATTCTGTTTTCCTTTCTTCTTATAAATTACATTAATAAAATTAATTCTTGCTAGATAATTATTAATTTTGTTTTTAGGGTTCCGTACCCGGTAGGAACCCTATTAAAACGGTTACGGAAAATGACTATGTACCCCCCCCCTAGCGCTCACAATTTTTCATCTAGAGAGCTAAAAATTGGTACACGTATGTATTTTCACGCGTAGATTGCACGAAAAATATAGCGAACGTGATTGGAGTTGATCTTCATAGAGTTTTCCGCGAAAAACATCAAATTTTGGCCATTTTTCGCAAAAAAAGGCATGTACCCCCCCTAGCGCTCAGTTTTTTACCTAGAAAGATAAAAATTGGTATGCATATGTATTTTCAAAAATGGATTACAGGAAAAATATAGTGAACATATTTGGCATTGATCTTTATAGTGTTTTCATCGAAAAACTCGAAAATTTTGAAAATTTCGAAAAAAATGCATGTACCCCCCCCTGGTGCCCACAGTTTTTTATCTAAAGAGCTGAAAATTGGCATACTTATTCGTTTTTACGTATAGATTACAGGAAAAATATAGCGGAAGTGATTAGAATTTATTTTCATGGTGTTTTCATCGAAAAACTAAAATCTCTTTTTGCAAGCTCGAAAATTCTTTAACCCTTGCTGGTTCTCTCAATTATTAATCTAGTGGACTGGCGGTATACATTTTTATTTATTTTTTCGTGTAGATTTCAACAAACATACAGAAAAAATTATTGGAATTCATCTTCATATTTTTTTTGCGAAAAACTAAAAAAAATTATCGTTTAAAAAAAAAAAGTGTGTACCCCCCCCTTGGTTTTCACAATTCTTGGCCTATTGGACTGCAGTTTTGCTTATTTTATGTATTTTCGTGTGTAAATTTCAGAAAAAATTTAGCGAACATGATTGGATTTGATCTTCATATTTTTTTTGCGAAAAACTCAAAGTTTTTAAAAATTTCGTCAAAAATGCGTGTATTTCACCCTACCACTCACAGTTTTTTACCTAAAGAGCTGAAAATTGTTACACTTTTTTATTTTCACGTGTAGATTACAGGAAAAATATAGTGGAAATGATTAGAATTGATCTTCATTGCGTTTTTAGCGAAAACCTAAATTTTTTTTTCAATTTTTGATAATAATTATACCTATGCTAGTTCTCTCAATTCTTAGTCTAGTGGACTGGCGTTATACGTTCAAGCAGCCATTTTTAAAGGTCGATCACTGCGGAACACCATTAATACCTATTGTTTCTCAATTCAATTTGAGTAAATGAAATTCTATGAATATTATAAATGTAGGAGTGTCCAAAATTTTTATAAGACGAATATACCATAATAAAACGATTTTATTATGGAAAAGTTGATTAATTTAAAACATCAAAACAAAATATTAGCCCTTGGAAGATGCAGTTACATTCCTCTCGATATGACTTGTGCAAATTACATTCTATGAATATAGAGAGTGTTCAGAAATCATGTCTTGATTTCGGAAAATCTCTACTTTTATTAAAAAAGAAAGACTCAACTTAGGTATTCATTTAATTATCATGTATTTTTGACGAGATTCTCATTTTTTTCTTTTTCTACGAGCGATTTCAAACGTAACGACGAGTTTCAAGCGAATCCGATAAATTGAAAAAATACGCCCGCCATATTGGGTTCGCCATATTTAATTTTTAAAAATGGACTTCAGATTTGTTATCAGCGATGCTGAAAACCCCGGATTAACAAGCTTCAAGCGAATCCGATGAATTCAAAAAAATTCGTCCGCCATTATGAATTTCAAAAATCTAACTTTATATTCGTAATTTGCGACCTCAAAGACACCCTGTAGTAACGAGTTTCAAGCAAATCCGAGAAATAAAAAAATATGACTGCCATATTGGATTCGCCATTTTGAATTTTAAAAAATGGACTTCAGATTCGTTATCAGTGACCCAGAAAACCCCCGAGTAACAAGCTTCAAGCGAATCCGATGAATTAAAAAAATTCGTCCGCCATCTTGGATCCGCCATTTAAAATTTCGAAAATCTGACTTCAGATTCGCCATCAGCGACCTTTGAAACCCTCGAGTTACGAATTTTAATTGAATCCGAGAAATTAAAAAAAAGTATGTCCGCCATATTGGATCCGCCATTTTGAACTTTTAAAAATGGACTTTAGATTTGTTATCAGCGACCCTAAAAGCCTCCGAGTAACAAGTTTCAAGCGAATTTAATGAATTAAAAAATATATGTTCGCCATATTGTATCCGCCATTTTGAATTTTTAAAAATAGTCTTCAGATTCGTTATCAGCGACCTCGAAAACATTTTGATATAATTGTGGAGATATTTCTTTGATAAAATAATGTATGCTGCCTGAGATTTAATATAATAAAAGTATCCTTCAAAAAGTCTACTTTTGAGCAGCCATATTGGATTTTGGCTTTTGAATTTTCAAAATTTGACTTCAGATTCGGATTCAGCGTCTCAAATACCATAAATAACGTATGTGTGATGTAAATTTACTTGTTTTTTCTGCCTTTTATCAATTTTTTTGTATGTACGTCTATAGACGTACCTCACACTAGAAGCAAATGTACGTCTATAGACGTACCCTCAGAATTAAGAGGTTAAAGGATATTAAATACTTTTTAATCGAACTCAAAAGATCCCATTCAGTTGCTGTTAGGTTAAATGATTTCAATTTTGAATCAGTTGCACATATAAACTCCAATTCTGCTCTTATTCGAAGGGCTACATCAACCATATCGCAAGAAGAATTCCATCTCGTGGACACGTCTAAAATTGGTGACAAATATTTTACTTTCATCACATCACAGGCTGATTTTAATTTTTTACGTAGACGAGAACGATCGCGCGCTGCCGCGCGCGCGTTTTTTCTCTTGCATTTTTATTCTTTAAATTACAGTCTTTTGTTTGTTAAGGTATCAATTTGAGTGACAGTTTCTGATAATAGGAATTTTTAAATATTATTCAATTTAATAAAATAATAGCCTATGTTGTGCGTAAAACAATTTTTTATACCTTTACAATTCTAGTTCTGTTTTTATTTGTTTCTAAATGTATCATTTCTAAAGTTTATGGTTTTGATAAACAAAACAACACTTTTCTTTGCTTAAAGAAAAGCGTATATTTCAAGAATAGCACATTTCATAAAAAGTTTTGTACGATGAAGTTATAGAAAACCTTTTTATAATCAAAGTAATCTATTTGTTAATTAAATTTTGTAATATTTAAAATCTTCCATAGTAAATTTATATTTTAAAAAATAGTGATGAAAGAAAAACGTTACTAAATAAACAATTTTTAACTATTTTTCACTTAGCTAGCAAAAAAACATCTCTACTGTCAAAGAAAGCCATAAACAGAGGATATTAAATTAAAAATTTACTTTTGTTTCTTAAAATCGTTCCTACTTTTGCTATAAAAAAGAAATATAAGTGTGGTTTCTGTAAATATTATACAAAAAATGTAAGTACTCCGTCATTTCGAAGAAAATAATTTATTTCAATATATGCTTTTCTATAAGATTCATGGGATGCAAAATTTCGTTAATAATCTTGAGAAATATTATCTGTAAACTTTTTTCAAAGTTCATTTGGATGAACTGGTTGGCAGTACATTAAAATACGTACAAATAAGTGTCTTAATTATCTGAAGTTTGAACTATTATTTGAAATTAGGAAATTAAAACGTCTTTGACCAATTGATAAGAAAGAAACGTGTAAAGAAATCTTACGTGTGAATCTTATTACAAAAAAATGACGTATTTTACCAATAAGAAGCGTCGAAGAAAGTCTTACGCGTAAAGACAGCCATACTGAGACACACTCCTTTTTTAAGAAAAAAAAATATAACGACTCAGACATTTTTATAGAAAAAATATTTACTTTTATTTCAATAATTCAGTGTAAACATAATTCTTGATTAGTAAATTAGGTCTTTGATTTCCTAAATATATAATTAATGATTCCCAAGATTTAACTCGTAAAAATGCAACATATACTTGCCCATGATTAAATACATTTTTACGAAGGTCTACACCAATCTTGTCAAAAGTTTGTCCTTGGCTTTTATTTATTGTTATTGCGAATGCTAATTTTATAGGAAATTGCCGTCGTTTGAAAGTAAAAGGATAAATATCCTCACAATACAGCGTAATACGATTTATAAATACAATATCTCCAACCTTATCACCTGTTAAAATACGACAACGTAGCAGATTGTTTGATAGTTCTAATAACTGCATTCGCGTTCCATTACATAAACCTTCATTAATACTAAGATTTCGAAGTAGCATGTCAATACAATTGGCTCTTAATCGTAATTCATAAGGCGGGAAATTTGATGGATTTAAAGTATTCAAATACTTTGGTAAAATAGCATCATTTATACTTCCATTATCACAATTTTCGGTACTATCAACACTTGTATAAATTCGCTCACTTTTATTATCAAACAGTTCGAGTACCTTGTTGTTAATTTCATCAACATCAACATTTCGAGCAGACAATATTGCTACTTTTGCTAAATCATCGTATTTATTATTGATAATTAATTCTCCAAATATTTTATGAATGATATCACCATTTTCTACACATTGCTCAGGTGCTAGTATATTATTATCATTATCATTTAAAGTACCATTTCCAACTGATAATAAATATTCTGAAAATTCTTTTTTACCAGGTAAAGTTCTCATATTTTCTGTTAATGATAGCACCTTAAAATGACTCCATAATGTGCTAGATTTAATAGATAAATCAACTAATTTGCTTCTAGTAGCATTAACTTTAACAGGCAATAATTGTCTAAAATCACCACCCAAAAGCATAGTTTTTGCACTAAATGGCATATCAACATTCATAAAATCGCGTAATGTTCTATCAATTAATTCCATAGCATATCTTGGCGCCATTGGAGCTTCATCCCAAATAAAGACATCAACCTCTTTCAAAAATGTAGCTTCCTTAGATTGACTTTTAATATTTGATGTAGAATCATAGAACAATGGAACAGGCATCCCAAATGTTTTATGTACAGTTTTACCACGGGGAAGTAATATTGCGGCAATGCCTGTAAATGCCATAGTACAAACACATTTTCCTTTACTTCTTAACAAATGGTATAAAGTTGTATAAACAAAAGTTTTTCCGGATCCACCTGGTCCATCAATGTAATAACATGAAGAAGATGGTATTCTTTTATCTTGAATAACTACATTTAATACTTCATCAACAATATCCTTCTGTTTGGAATTCAGTTTCACATATTGCATTTCACCAATCTCTTTATGTTATTGCAATGACATTTCGTTGTTCGCTTGATTTTCTGTTTCAATACTTATTTCATTTAACTGTATCATTTCAGGAAAATTGCTAATATTTGATCCTTCATGCAACAGAAAGTTAATTATATCATTATATGCTCTTTTATGAGCTTCATTAGATGGATAATTTTTCTGATAATCTTCAGACATAGCCTCTTTAAACTTTTCCCAAAGTTCGTTTGGATGAACTGGATGGCAATAAATTAAAATACGCACAAATAAACGTCTTAATTCTTGTGGCATCATCCATACTTCTCCTTCTGTCAAAGCACGTTCCCATTCTCCATCATCTTCAATAAGGCCTAATGCTAAACATGCACTACGAAAAATGTCATGTACAATATTGTTGACAGTTCGCAGATGATCATAACTTGTAGCGCCTTTAACTACTATTAAAAGTAATCTAAGATGAAACAGTTCTGATTGACTGGGCGAAATTGAATACATCCGTCCAATGACATTAAATGACCCTTTACGCTTCACCCATTTTAATGCATTTTCACCACGTTCTTTCTTAAAAACATAATAACATGGAATTTCTGCATATGTATATTGGCTAGCTTGTGGATCACGCCTATTTAAATCGAAATATTCTAATAACATAGTCCGTTTCTGAAAAGCTTCATTTATAGCATCATCATTTGCTTCTTCACTAATGGTTACAGTATGCCGATTAATTAAATGAACAGGTAATCGGAGAATAGAATGACTTTTACTCTGTAATGGTCTACCAAATATTCTATCACATGCTTCAACAGGACTAACATATCGAGTTTCAATAAAGTTTTTTATTTCATCATATTCTAAAGAACTTGTATTATTACTACTATCGGTAATTACTACAGCAGCAGCATAATGTCCCTTAAAAATATATTTATACAAATATTTTACGGATTTAATACTTGAAACTACTTCTACATTAATATGACAATTAAATAACTGAAGTAATGTAGGATTGTATGGAATAACGTATTGATTATCTGTAGTTCCTTCATTTAGGCGATCGTATTGTCCTGTATTAAGGCAGCGATACGTTGGGTATCCGTTTTCATCCATTATTGTCTCAGAACAGAATTGTTTTGGGAAACCTTTCAAACATTTACTATTATTATCTTTACACCAATTTCCACATGGGCCATGAATCATATTTTTCATAACGATGTCATGAAGTATAACATTTTCTGATTGACTTGGAATTTCTGCCGAAATATATTTGTCTACAATCTCGGGTATTGTTATTTTATAATTTTGTTTCAAAGTCACTAATAAATGCATATGCGGCAATCCACGTTTTTGATATTCAATGACATACACATAAGCAATCACTTCGCCAAATAATTGTTCCTTTACAATAGTATTAATAAGTTTATCTTTTTTTATGGTAAAAACACGCGATACAATATCTGGTCTGTCAAAGGCAGTTTGGTTAGGTAATAAATTTTCCTTAATTTCACGCCAGTTTGGATTACACGTCATCGTAATAAAAAGATCAGGTTTACCAAATTTTCTCACAATAGCCATTGCATCTTGGTAATGCTGTAACATATTTCTCGGAGAACCTGTGAAAGATGATGGAAGTATTACAATTTTCCCAACTTCATTGTTCGAATCATCAGCTCTTCTTTGTAAATGATCAATTAGACCTTCGTAAGTATCTTCACGAAGTTTCTTTTGATTATTTCGACAGAAATTTGTCCTACCTTTTTAATTTTCACATAACTGTCGACAATCCATTGCTGAAATAATCTACAACCCTTTAAAAATACATTGTTGTCCCTAGAAGCCATTCTATGCCTGATGTATGCAGCTCTTGATACACGTTTATTTGTATTAGCGCAGGTCAGATTTTTGTCCCAACTTCTTGTTCCATGTGGATAAAATAAAGGATATATCCATGGCTCAACATTGGGATTCATAGAACTTATATATTCTAAACTTTTTGTATTCTTATTATATACGGTAACATATGATTCTGGAATATCACCATCAGCAGTTGTAGTAAAAATTGCTGCAACTTCATTGACACTTTGTAAATTATAACGTCTACTATCCATCCCAGGCTTTAATGAAAATAATAATTGCATCTTAGGCTAAATTTCTGCATTATTTTCAGTCATTGTTTTTTTAATTTTTTCATACATCATACGGTAGGACTGTGCAAATAGGTTACAATCCCGAAGGGCTGTTTCAATTCCATCAACAATATCTCGGTTTAATTGAACATTATTCTTACAACAAATTTCGGAAGCTTCGTTTTGATCAACAATAAATAACTGTCCAAATGAAGAAGTATCGTTCCTTTCTGCATACAAAGATGTATCATTTGATAATAAACCTGACCATGTATTTTGAAACAATATGGTCCTGGTCGTCTATTGTTAAAATTAACTAAGTTAGCGTTCAAAGAAGCAAAACCAAATGAATTATTGTAAGGTCGTATATTATAAAGAAAATGCCCAGATAATTCGTGGGTGCCATCAAATAAATTTTGTAATATGAGTGGAGGAGCAGGTAGATCTTCAAGAATGACTTCGCCATGTTTACAACAATCATGAAATGAATTTTTTTTATTAGATACTCTTTCTGCTTGGAAATGTTTAGCATTACAATGCTCACATGAAATGTTCATCGCACCAGCAAAATGTTCTTCTATATGCGAGACTTAAATACTGTCAGAGAAATTTTGATTCTGTGCAAAATCCCGTTTTTTTTTGGCTATGAGTTTTTTGATAAGCTACATTTTTTTGACGACCGGAAATATAAGTATTTGCTAAATTTGCTGTAACAGTTACATTATCTTTTGCCAAAGATGTAGTAACAGTTGTAGAGGATTTTTCTGAATTTATATTTGATTTTGACACTGTAATAATACTGTCCTTTGTTTGAAGTGATTGAGGGTTAAGAATTCTATTATTCTCTTGTTTTTTTTGTCGAAACTTTCTTTGATAAGCAGCTTTCTTTTGACGTTTCATGACTTGATGTTGTTCTTCTTCCTCTAAAGAACGTATTATTAATCTTTTTTTTACTTGATTTTCATTTTTTAAATTAGTATATTTTGTAACATTTCTTGAATCATTACAATCATCATTAGTTTTTGATTTTATAAATAATTTACTGTTAACTTTATGTTCACAAAGTTTTACATAAGAATGATCACGTGTAATGTTCATTTTATTACAATAACCTATCTCTATATGTGACTTTGAAATAATATCAGACTGATTTTGTTTTTGAACAGAAGTATGTTTATTTTGTCGAGAGGTGCGCTTGTAAGCAACACTTCTGTCACGAATTGACGTTTTAACTTTAGAAGTAGAAATATTTTCTTCTGCTGATGATAAAGCTGTAGATGTGCTTTGGGGCCTCGTATTTAAAGTTTGCTCTGCACTAATGAATTCATTAGAATCCAATGATTCAGAGCGAACAATTTTATTATTTTCTCGCTTTTTTTGTCGATATTTTTTTTGATAAGCAGCTTTTTTTTGACGTTTTATGATTTTATATTTTTCCTCTTCTTCAGGAAAATGAACCATAGCTCTTTTTTCTCCTTGCTTCTCAGTTATTATTAATCTTGTATCTTTCATTCCATTGCTTGAATCAATAGAAATAATATTAACATCATTTGCTGGAATTAAAGGCAAATCTTCTAAACAACTATCAACAAAATTTTTTTTACAAACATTGCTGGTTGAATTCAACGATGATAAATTATTGTTAACAATTTTATTTTCTTCATTTTGGAAACTTTTTTCTCTAGCTCGATTCCTAAGAAGACACTCCCAATTACATTCAACAGTCATAGTTCTAATATTAGTCGACCTTACTGACGGAAATTTACTTAAACGATTGTTTTTGAACATTAACATTAAATGATTTCTCATGTTATAATAATAGTAATTGACAGAGTGGGGCATAATATTAAAAAATATCGATCGAGTCTCATTCCATCATAATAAGTGCAAATCCAATGACCTTTCTTGATAGGTCCACTAAAAAGTATTTGAATATGCTTTTTACCTTTTTCAATCGGACTAATAAATTCAAGCGTATAAAAATACAAAGTGCTTTGCATGCTAAAAGCAGAATTTGATTCCCTTCTCAATAATTTTTCGAATTCATTAATATGAGTATCATTTAACATTCCTCCTTCAGTAAGTATAATATTAAAATCTGTAACACTTAAATTAACAGTTCCTTCTTTGTTCGACATGATTTCTTTCAATTTATTGAAAAGATATCGCTTCTAAAAAATAGTTTTTCATAAAATTAATTAATTCAGAACACATGTAAATAATGTTACTATTGTCACATTTAACAGTAACTGGAATTTTTATTTTATCCTTTCTTATTAAAGATTATTAAGAATGTAAAGAATGTATCTTCATCTATTAATATTATTAATATTATTAAATATAAGTATATTTTTGGTAAATTTTTCTGTTTTGTATCTGTTAATCTAGTACCTCTTGACTAAATCTCTGTTTATCAAGTATCTGGTATCTCGTAATCACATGTTATTTTTAGTACATCTTTAATATTCATAAAGTTTTTTCCAAAATAATAACTAACTACCAAAATGTTAAAAAACAAAATGTTAAAAAATCAATAATTAAGATTTAAAAAAACAAATATTAATCAATATTAAATAATAATTATTACCACTATAATATAATTATGTACAAACATCAGAATTTAAAAAATCAATATTCTACATTTAGAAATCAAAATAACAGGCAAATGTCCTTTATTCCTTTAAACTTTAATTTTAATTAATTTAATGTATCCTTTAAACTTTAACTTTAAAACTTTAACTTTAATTAAATTAATGTATTTAACTTTAACCTTTAACTTTAATTAATAAAATTAATTAAATCCTTTAAATTAATAAATCAAATAATTCACACATTATATTTACAAACTCTTCCTAATAAATATATATATACAAATAATATTAACAAAAAATTTAATTTGTATTTACATGTATTTTAATTTTAATACTTACGTACGTAACGTATGCAATGTACTTTAACTTTTTTCAAATGTACAAAAAAACAAAACCACAAAATTCACAATCAACACTTTCAGAAAAAAATCACTCAGCAAATAACAGCCAATACTTCTTATCGAAACGATACACTTGTCACACTTTGCAAATGGCTGACAGTTGCTGACACTTGTAATATTTTGTAATTTTTCATACCAACCAAAAAAAACTATGCGTTTCACACTGAGGTGAGGTTACGTAGCGAACAAACAATTGTTTGGAAAAAAAGATGCGCGCGCAACAATTTTGAAGCGTCTAAAATGAATCATAAAATTAAATATATTTTATTATTAAAAAACTTTTCATTTATTACAAACCAAATCATAAATAAAAATTATTTTTATCTTAAACTACTTTTGGTTAACTTTTAGTTAATAAATAAATTTTAATTAATTTATTTTAATTTTAATTTTAAAAAAGAGAAAAATGAAAATTTAAAAGTGTTAGGTCACCATCATTATAAAATTCAGCCAATGAGGAACACTCATTATAAAATCAGCCAAAAATCAGCCAATGAGAAGAAATTTCTACACTTGAAGTTAGCTGCTTTGACATCAGTAAGTAATGTCGTCTCGATTATATCCAATCAAAATAAAGGATTTTGAATTTTATCCAATCAAAATAAAGGAATAAAGGATTTTGAAAAAATAGCCAATCAAGAAAAAGTTCTACACTTGAAGTTAGTCGATCTTACGCACCTCGTTTTTAAGAAAGGAATGAAAGCGCTGTGAGCAATAGAAAATTCGTTAAAATTACTAACGAATTTGTAAAAACAATATTAAAATAATTTAATGGTAATTAACGGTCTGGAAGTTGAATAATATTTTTGTGTGATACTTTAAAAATTCATTAAAAATACGAAGAAAAGAGAGAAAGCAACTAGAAAAACTGTGATAGGGCAGCAGCTGTCAAGACAATTTTTGAAAAATGAAAATTTTTTATAGATTGATAAATTAAATTCATGTTTTTAAATATTAGACGATGTGTGAGCAATAAAATATTCGTAATAATCATGTGAAGTGGTCGAAAATTTTTGTAAAATTGAATTAAAGATTTATTAAAATGAAAAAAAAATCTGACTTAACCTTATTTAATTTTAATCAATTTTAACAAGTATTAAAATTTGTCTTTACTTACCTTCGAAAGTTATTTAAATTGTATAAAATTATTTTTTTTTCTTGACAAATTTTCAATTCAACTAAAAAATTTACTTACCTTTTGATGGTTATTGAAATTAAGAAATTTTAACTTAATTTTGTTTATTATAAATTTAAAACAGATTATTCTTCAACAATAATAATATAAATTATGATTTTTATTAATTAATTATTATTTAATTAATTAATTTCCATTTGTGGTTAAAAATAATTAAAAACATTTCACCTAACCCTATTTCGTAGAAAAATTAATTAATTATAATTCATTAATAATAAATCGTTTAAATAATTAATAATTATTAATTAAAAATATTAATTATTTAAATTATTTTGTAAATTATATAAATAATAATTTACCGCTAATTTTCTTTTAGATCCAACAAATTGATTATCTTTTGTTTTAATATGACGTTTAAATTTTATTCAGAATTTTTGAATTTTTACTTTTTTAAATACTTTTATCTTCATCAATTATTCACTATTTTGCGAAAATAAAAGTATAGTCCATCTAAGAATATTTTTTTCTACCACTCTCTAATATTTGGTTATCACATTCTAAAACACCCTGATATATATATATATATATATATATATATATATATATATATATATACTGTGTCATATTGTTATTTTGTGTTCGTTTCTTAAGGAGGGAAACCACATTACTCTAAAAGATACTCATTTATCAATCATGATTTTAGTTCAATGAAGGCATTGTTATCGACGGTGGATTGGACGTTTTTGGAGGAAACTTGTAATATTGGTACTGCAATGAATTTGTTTTATACTAAATTGTATGAAGTTATGGACAGTGAAATTAAAATAGTCTCAACTAAATCTAAAAATAATGATAAATATCCGACTTGGTTCACTAAAGATATAGTTGATAACTTGAATTAAAAAAATAAATATAGACAGCTTGTTAAAAAAATAATTCTGAATATTATTCTAAAGTTTATAAAAACCTTAGATCATCGATAAAATGTAAAATACATCTTGCTTAGAAAGACTATCTAAGAAAGGAGTTGATTAGACCATTGAGTGTTATATTTAACTTAGCAATTAATGTAGGTGAATTTCCGTTATTGTGGAAAAACACACGCATATGCCCTGTCTTTAAAGAAGGAGATAAGTCTCAGATTTGTAACTACAGACCAATTGCGATCTTATCTAATCTATCAAAAGTTTTTGAGAAGTGCCTCAGTAGTATCTTATGGTCATATTTCAATCCAAAATTAATGGAGGAACAACATGGCTTTGTCCCTCGTCGTTCTACATCTTCAAATTTAATTAATTTTTTACAAAAAATTGAACTTTACTTAAAAAATTATAACCAGGTTGATGTTATTTTTACAGATATCTCAAAGGCTTTTGATAGTATTAGTCAGACTGTCTTATTAAAGAAACTGTATGACCTTGAGTTACCTGAGAAAATTCTAATTCTTATTTGCTCGTACTTACAAGACAGACAACGATATGTTTATTGTAATGGTTATAAGTCTGAATGCTTTGTTCCAACCTCTGGTGTACCTCAAGGGTCTAATCTTGGTCCATTATTATTTTTGATTTATATGAATGATATAAGCGACTATTTCGATGTTGACTTGTTTGCTGATGATTTGAAAATTTTTACCCCAATCAATGATACTAAAGATTGTGAGAAGTTACAAACGAACATTAATTCATTAATAAATTGGTGTAATAAAAATTTTCTTAATCTTAATGTTTCAAAATGTAAAGTAATGACTTTTACTAGAAGGGTTTCAACCATTGATTTTTCTTATAAGGATTTGGGAGTACACTACCGTCGGGAATTATCGGTACGGCTGCACACGCACGGCCCAAAAACATACCAATCTATAAATCACGATTTTTTTGTAAATACAAATGTCAGAAAATTAACAAATATACCATTCGAAAGATTACTAAATTCTACGATTAATGGTACATAACTGAAAATTTTAATAATTTATACAAAGATTGCAGCAATCGACAAATTTGACAAAAAAATTTAAAAATACAATTTTTTTGGAAATTTTTTCAACCCCTGCACATTTTTTAAAAATTGTAGAAAAAAATTGAAACTTACATAAGTGTGATCATTTAAATTTCATCTTTAATTTAAGACCAAAAGAGTTTAAAAATCTTATTCGGTTCGTGAGATATCATTATATACCTCCGAGCATGTTTTTTGACAAATGCATTGAATTAGTCGATTTTGAACGGTTCTTGGCTGAAAATGCTCGTCCGTTTATAATTATATCTCGCTAACCGATTAAGATTTTTGAATTTTTTAGGTCTTAAATTAAAGATGAGACTTGAATGATCACACCTATATAAGTTTCAAATTTTTTCTGCAATTTTTAAAAAATGTGCAGAGGTTGAAAAAATTTCCAAAATAATTGTATTTTAAAATTTTTTTTGTCAAATTTGTCAATTGCTGCAATCTTTGTATAAATTATTAAAATTTTCAGTTTTGTACCATTAATCGTAGAGTTAAATAATCTTTCAAATGGTATATTTGTTAATTTTCTGACATTTGTATTTACAAAAAAATCGTGATTAAAAGATTGGTATGTTTTTGGGCAGTGCGCGTGCAGCCGTGCCGATAATTCCCGACGGTAGTGTATATCTCCACTCATCCGTACATTTTCATAATCATTTTGATTATATTGTCCGTGAGGCAAATCGATCTCTTGGCTTTATTTTACGAACATGTCGTTCTTTTTCAAATACTAATGCTCTAAATGTATTATTTAATTCATTTGTTTTATCAAAATTTGATTACTGCTATATCGTTTGGCACACTGATGCTAAATACCTTATTGAAAGTCTGGAAAAATGCCATAAAAAATTGTTTAAATTCATTAATTGGAAAGTCAATGGTTTTTACCCTTTACCAGGTATAGATTATTCTAAATTATGTAATACATTAGAAACTCTTGGTATTCAGGACAGAAGGATTTTACAATCATTAATTTTTCTTTTAAAAATAATAAAAAATCTTATTGACTCTCCTTATCTTTTGTCCCAATTATCTTTTTCTGCTCCAAATTATTGTACTCGATCAAATTATTTACTGTATTCACAGAGAGCTTCTCACAATACACCTTTTGGAAGAATGACTACTACTTTTAATGATATAATCACAAGTGATTTAGTATTGGATCCCTTTGTTATGTCAATTAGATGTTTAATTAATAATATTCCCCGGTTCCAAATTACATAATATGCTATAAATTCAATATCAAAAACTGTGTAACTCTTATAATATAAGCTATTCAATTACTATTCATTGTTAATTATTATCAACTATTGTTTGCTGCGATATGTTTTTCTTAATACATTATATACTATAATCCTGTAATTGGTCTAATGACTGTTGGATTTATTCAATAAACGAAATGAAATGAAATGAAATTAGACGTCTGAAAAAATGGATTTTTTATTTTTTGCATAAATTGTTAGTTAAGGTGTTCAAAAATAGGCTGCAAGAGCAAAATTCGACGTTCTCGATGTACTGGTGATGAACGAAGCGCGCTTCAGGTTACCGTAGATTAGTAGAATAGGCGTAGCACTTTAGAGACTAAGGAGAGCAGAAAGGGACGAAAAGAGGAATTATTAGACTTACATGCTACATGCTTTTTTGTATAAATAACAATTTTTTGAAATTTTTTTTAAATGCGTTTTTCTCAAAATACGATTTTTGAAATTGCCGTGCAGTGTAGCTCAAAAAGTTATTGACCGATTTTAAAATGAAAAATTGGAAATTGTTCGTTATTAAATTTATTATTAAGTGAACTAAACTTTAAAAGAAAAAAAATTTTGGTATTTTTTTTAAATAAAAAAGTTGCAAAAAAGTAGGCAAAAAATCGAATATTTTTTTCAAAGTAGTGTCAATTTTTCAATTTTCAATATTTTGAGTTAAAAGTTAGTTCACTTAATAATAAAATATTTATAAAATGTGAATAAACTTGATTTTTGCTTTCGGACAAAATTTGTGGGCTCAGGACTGCACGGCAGTCATGAACTCCGGCGGAGCAGCTCTATATGTATTAGCTCCCAATTTGAAAGATTTTTTATATAAACGCTTAAAAAATATGAGTTACAGTTAAATATATGTGAAACATGGTGGAAATGTTTTATTTCATTCAAAAAAATTCTTACCTTAAAAAAAATCCGCGAAAAACGGCTAAAAAACAGCTTACAAATGTGGTTTCCCCCCTTAATGTGTTAGATAATGTCGTCGTCTTCTAAAGACGAAGACAGATGGTCCCAATTGTTTGTCCGTATTGATGGTTTGACAAAGGACGTATCTGTTTCTCACTCGGATCTGACAGAGAAAATTAATGTCACTAATAACATTCTTGAATCTATAAACAGCAAAATTTCGGGGCATGACGATAGAATTAAATTATTGGAAAATAAAGTTTCTTATCTCCATGATTCTATTCGAGCGAAAAATATACTTCTGTTTAAGCTGGAGGATCGAGATTTAGTTAACAATAATTTGATTGAATCTATTTTACGTCTTTTTTCTTATATTGGTTTATCCATACCAGAATTTGTTATTGCTGATATTTATCGCATCGGAAAAAATAAAGGAAACCGGCCCGTGTTCATCAAATTCATTGGAAAGATATGGGTGAAACTGTTATTCACGAAGATCAGACAGTTGAAGGATAGGGGTATATTCATAGCAAATGATCGTTCCAAGGAGGAGAGAGATCATCGTCGTATCCTAGTTGCTAAGCTTCGTGACCTTTGTGAATCTGGTATCAAGGCCAAATTAATAGGCAACAAAATTGTGGAGGTGGAAGCTGTGACACTTCAACAGGATAATCAGATGCCATCTACATCATCTAACTCACAGCTGTTACTCAATTTTGGCTTGAACGCATCTACAGATCTCGGAAATGAATTCTCCTAGTCAAGAAAAAACAAAACATTTTGAAGGAGCTTCCAATGGATCACAAAAAAGAAAATTTCCCTCTCTTCGTACAAGCTCTTTGGATGATTACATAAAATCTTCTAAACGGATAAATACAGATCCTTTTTTAAATCGGACAAATACAACACAAGATCCTAACATTAACACTGATAAATAGCAACACAATGTTACCCAATCTAGTTTGAGGAGGACTTCTGTGAGAAATAATAATTCCGCTAACTGTGGAATTGTTTTTTGGAATGTCCATGGAATACGAAACCTTCCTGACATCAGCAACGTCATGGAGTCTCAAAACATTATTTGTATTTGCGAAACCTGGTCAGAAACTGACAACTTCAATTTTTTAAATAATTCTTCATTCAAATACATTTCGATACCTGCAAGGAGACTTCACACCCAGGGCAGAGCTAAGGGAGGTTTGCTCATCGATTTCAACTCGCATCTTTATACGGGAATAACTATTTCTACTTCTAGTAACTACATCTTTGTCAGGTTTGGGACAATTTTGAGCGATCAGGTTTGGATTTTAGGTCTGATTTATGTGGCCCCTGATGAGAATTTGAATTATTTTCTAGATAACTTTATGATTGAGAATTTGGCAGATAATTTTCCAAATGAACCAATTATTGTTGGTGGAGATTTTAACAGTCAAGTATCTAATTTAAATCAGTTGGATCCACATTTTTTACAATTTTCAAATTTTATTTTAGCAGAAAGGCTTTCTCAGGATAAATGTTTAAATAGTAGGGGTAAAGGTCTCATAAATATTATGGAGTCTAATGAACTTATTCTTATTAACGGGCGCACAGCAAGCGATTGCCCTGCAGGCTTTACATTTGTGGGATCTCAGGGTTCGAGCGTCATCGATCTTGTTTGGTGCTGCGTACCAGCAACCTTTTTTGTTCGTGACCTTCGGGTTTGCAGCTTGGTCACCTCTTCGGACCATTTTCCAATTTTTTTGGATTTGGTGTTTCCAGTTTTTTTGTAAACCTCTTTCAGAGTTTATTAAGTTTCAATTTGACTTTAATTTAGCTGACTCATACAATTTAAATATGTCTTGGTCCAATGAGGTGGCCAACTTGAGTGATGATGTTGACGGTCTTAATTCGACCATTCTTAATACGATAACGGGAGTTGCTTCAGATTTGAGTATGAAGAAGAGTTCTCGTGGAAGCTTTTTTACTAACAGAAACCCATTTCGGTTGTAAAAATTGTCAATTTTAAACGTTCTTGTTTCAGTTTTGTTTAATTATTAATTACTACGTTCTAAATAAATAAATACTACATTTCCAGAATACATTGTTTTCTTATTTCTATATTAAAACTTCTATCATTATAGACTTCAAAGAGTTAACATTTATATAGAGTTTAACTTTTAACTAATATGAGCGTTTAATCGTTCGTGCCCTCAACGACATACTTTCCATGCAGTTAGGACAAAAAATTATGTTAGCATCATGGGCGCAAAGGTGATTACGACTCTGGCGAAATCACCTATTTTGGGCCCTTGATACGAAAATAACTACCTTATTTTATAATCTTCAGCAAAACCGAAAATCATGCTAAGTGGTATTGTGACATCAAAATAGCCATTTTCCAATAAAAGTCTTGAATCAGCTGTCATTCTTGAATATCCAGCATTTTCAATAAAGTTTAGCTGAGTAGGTGTTCGTAAGTCATATTTTTCATAATTGTAGTATGTCCAACGTATTTGCATCGATCTATTTCAATTCCATTTAATTCATAGCGAATTTCATCAAACAAAAAACGTACAGCATTATTGTTTAAATGTACATTTTCTGTAAGAGTAATTCCATCAGTTTTAGCTAATCTACCAAAAATGTGTAATGAACTTTTGCTCAGTAAAATGCATAAATCTTGATGTTGTATTGCAATTCGAATTTCATCACTATTATTGAAAGATAAAGATGCATATGGTTGATGAGCATGAATTTCATAATGAGCTATGGACCCATCAAAATTTACTGCTGCTGGAATGTTGAGAAGTTCGTCCATTTTTATTGCAACACCACCCAAAAAATATATAGATTAATTGTCCTGTTGTCGTTTTCCTTGATGAATAACTCTTAATCCTAGTTCTTGAAGAAAGCGTCGATTCTGAGGTGTTAACAACTTGTGAGATTCTTTTAGACTGATTTGACTCTTGCATGTTGGCTGACTTTTATAATTTTCACCAACAACAGCTCTTTCATTATAAACGATACCCATTACAATGACTTTATATGCAATCGAATAGTTATAGTTTCTCTTTAAAATTTATTAAATCACCGTCCTGATCAACAATTCGCAGTTGTATAATATGTATTGTCTTGGTGTCAATCGGAAGATAAATGACGTTTGCAGGCACTTCCTCAATCTTATATCCTGGTGGAACGCTGGGGAAGAATTCATGGATAGTATGGACTATTTGGTTATTTATGTAAGCTCCAGATGTAATATTGCACTCAATTCAAACTGAATTGACCTATAGAATAGCTACAGGTAAATCAGAAGTATGTAATCTATGAGGTGCTAGATGCTGCGATGTAGATCCTAACAATTTACTATTTGAGTCAATAGGTTTAAAATCAATTAGCAAATTTGATTTAACTACTGCGCAATGTATTATTGTTTGGTTTTATACTAATGACAGTCTTTAATTTTACAGCTTCTAGTTGGAATATCAATTACTTGATTTCCAACGTAAAACTTGTTATTTCCTTTATCAATATTGGGAATTGAATTAAAAGTCAATAATTCAACAAGACCAAGTACATAACTTTTATTGGAATTTAGTTCTATTGGTGGGAAATATTCAGCATCAAGAACTGAAGAATTTCCCGTTAACGTTAAAGTAAATGAATCACTCATGTTGCTGTCAGGTTTTATACTGAAAGCTTACAAAAGTTACATACTTTTATAAAGGATAAAATTAATCTTAATATTTAGTTGATTACATAAAAATTCAAGACACAAGTGCCCACATACATATGTATCATAATTTTGATGTCTTTTATGATTATATTTTATTAAGCTACCATCACCTAGATAAATCTCTAGATATGTTGGTGGAGAAAGGTTGCCGAAACTGTCAAAATACATGGTTTCATTAGAACATTTTTTATATGCTACCCAATGTGTTCCTGAACCTTCCTCATTATCAAGATTAATTATTCCTGATTTATATTAATGAGGACCGCTGACAGGTAGTTCATTTTGCATAAAAACACCACGAAAACGAGGTATTTTGAAAGCTTTAGCATATCTTATCAGATCAAAATCAGTTAAGGGACGGTAGCTTCACTGCAAGTTTTTTTCTCTCTTGTTGTTCGCTTCTTCTTATTTCTTGATGCTCGTTTTTTAATTCCTTTTCCTTTAATGTAGGGTTTTAAGTGGAGACCAAGTCCTTGTCGAAACGGTTTAAGGTGTAATCCTTTTCCAATCGATATAGCTTCCATTGTTTTATTGTGATGCTGAGCTTCTGAAAGCTGTTCACTTGCTACTCCAGAAGCACCTCCAGCAAGTGCTCCTAAAGCACTAAGTCCAGCAAAAATTGGAACTAGCGGTAAAATTCCACCTACTTGAGTAGGTACAGGAAGAATTCTAGGTGATAGAACTTTGGATTTACCACCAACATTTTTTATTACTTTTCGTGCACCAATCATAGCTGCTTTAATTGATTCTTCAGCATTATTACTGGGAACCATACTTTTTCGCGCAGCATCTACAATTTTTCTTAGTGCTGTCCTTTTCTTCTTACATATTGTTTTTCTTTTTTTCTTTCTAATGGATGATTTTCTCCTTCTTTTCATCCCCATACCTAATTTAAATTTAGTTTTTATGGTTCCTGAAATAGCTAAAGCAGCTGCTCGTTCACTCACACTGGAATCTTTAGCTGTAACACGTTCCCACGCTTTCTTAGCTAATACTTTATCTGCTTCGTTTCTAGCTTGAATATTTTCCCGATTTTGCGAATATGCAATATCGTGTTGCTTGCAAGCAGCGTCTAATGGATTAATTCCTTGATTACCTCGAGACAAACGCTTTGCTAACTTTATACCAGGTCCACAGAATTGGTAACCTGGTAAATGTAACTCAAACGGTAACCTATTGATTATACGATTGATTAAACCTTTTCCTTGATAGCGTTCTTTTTTCACCTCTTTATCCAGAATGATTCTTCACTCTACAAAGGTTGTCGTGAAACTAACAAAATGACTATATAATCTAGGTATTTATACATTTTAGGGTAGTTACTGTCAAGATGCATTGCATTGAACAACCTGTTGCACTGCCAATCAACGCTATAGACGTAGAAACTAATGAAAAAAAGATTAAACGTCATGGTAGTCTGTTTTCAGACAGTATTCGAGCTGTTTTCTGTGGTCCTTCAAATTGTGGTAAAACAAATGCTCTTCTTTCCTTAATAATACATCCGAATGGTCTAAGTTTTGAAAATATTTACCTCTACTCTAAATATCTAGACCAACCGAAATATAAAAAACTTGTTACTCGGGGGTTTTTGGGGTCGCTGATCACGAATCTGAAGTCTAATTTTAAAAATTCATAATGGCGGATAATTTTTCTAAAAACTCATTAGATTCACTTGAAACTTGTTCGCTCATAACGAATGTAATGGACAATTTTTAAAATTCAAAATGGCGGAGCCAATATGGCCGACGAATTTTAAAATAAAAAAATGATCACTCATCGGTCCGTTGAAATTCGTTAACCCCTTGACTGTGGATGACGTGTATACACGTCATGAAAAAAACTGGCCCAAACAGTGGATGACGTGTATACACGTCATGGCACAAACAAGAAAACATCTTAACATATATTCGCAAAAACTTTTACTCGGGGGTTTTTGGGGTCGCTGATCACATTTCTGAAGTCAGATTTTCAAAATAAATAATTTTTCATCCAAAATGGCCGCCAAAAATTTTCAAAAATTTTAAAAGTCGATAAATTCTTTTAAAAATTCTAAGTCGGGGGTTTTTGGGATTGCTGATCACATTTCTAAAGTCAGATTTTCAAAATAAATAATTTTTCATCCAAAATGGCCGCCAAAAATTTTGAAAAATTTTAAAAGTCGACAAATTCTTTTGAAAATTCTTACTAGGGGGTTTTTGGGGTCGCTGATAACGATTCTAAAGTCATATTTTTAGAATACATAATTTTAGAATACCTAATCAGATTTTCAAAATAAATAATTTTTTATTTAAAATGGCTGCCAAAAATTTTGAAAATTTTCAAAAGTGGATAAATTCTATTAAAAATTCTTACTCGGAGGTTTTTGGGGTCGCTGATAACGATTCTGAAGTCATATTTTTAGAATACCTAATTTTTCATCCAGAATGGCCGCCAAAAATTTTGAAAAATTTTAAAAGTCGATAAATTCTTTTAAAAATTCTTACTCGGGGGTTTTTGGGATTGCTGATCACATTAATGAAGTCAGATTTTCAAAATAAATAATTTTTCATCCAAAATGGCCGCCAACAATTTGTTGGTTACGAATTTTAAGCGAATCAAATGAATTTTTCAAAATCGTGTCCGCCATATTGGATCCGCCATTTTGAATTTTTTAAAACTAACACCGCTATCGTAATCAGCGACCCCAAAAACCCCTTAGTACCTAGTGTCATGAAAATTTATTCACAAGAAGGTCTTACACATTTTGGGACCATTTTGTTATATTTTAGCTACACACTGAAGGGGTTAATTACGTTCTTTAGCTATTAAAATGTTTAAATTCTTTCCAATGTTGCCCCTTTTTCACCATGTAGAGGTAAACGTCAACTGGACAGTCTTTTAAATTTTTTTTTCACTTTTTCTTATTTATAATATTTAGATATAAATCTTAAAAAACCAAATTTAAATGCTTTTTTAACCTTTAATTATATTTGTCTGCAAAACGCTGTTTGCAAAAATAGGCATTGCACATTTTACAAAATAAATATGTTCGAATTGAACAACAGAAAATATTGCTCTTCAGAAATTTATGAAATCAGAACACATTTATTTTGTAAAATGTGCAACTCCTTTTTCTGCAAACACAGTTTTGCTAACGAACATAACTAATGATTAAAACAAAGCATTTAAATTTAGATTTTTCGAGCTTCAAATTTAAATATAAATAAAAAAAGAAAAAATACAGAAAAAAAGTGTTTTAGAAAAATTATATGTCATATTGGGTCCGCCATTATGAATTTTGAAAATTGGACTTCAGATTCGTGATCAGCGACCCTTAATACCCCCGAGTATCATGTTTCAAGCTAATCTAAATACCTTTAACAATTTCGTCTATTCGAGTAAATTTTGAAAAAAAGTTTGAACTTCAGACTCCATTTTTGAGCAGCCATTTTAATTTTTAATTTTCTCTATAGTCCTATCTTGTAGCATATATATTTATGTCACGTTATTTGTAACATTTGGAATTATTTTTCTGCTATTTCGTAGTAGAAAAAATTGAAAATTAAACAAAAATTTGAAAAAATCGGACTTTTTTTACAAAAAACCTAACTTTTTTGTTTATAAATTTTTGTTTTTTTTTTAAACGCTATTCGATAGAACGCATATGAAAGCATAAGAAATTATGATTGCTGAATTTTTCTATTGATTTTTAAGTTTTTTGGTTTTTTCAGTTAAATTTGTGGAAAATTCCTGTTCAATAAGTAATATATTATTCTTACTTATTGAGTCGCATTTCAAGTCGTAATTTTCATTTTCAGGTAAGCCATTGGAATTATCAAATTCGCAAAAACTGTGGTATTCAGTAGGAGGTTTTATTTCAGCTGAATTTACAGTATTTTCAGAAAAATTCTCTTTTTCATTTAATTGTTCAGATTTCTTAATTTTCAAAGCATCAAAGCAACCATCAATGTTTCTTTTCACGTAAAAGTATATTGTCCGATGATGCAAAGTTTTTGTTACTAAGGTGTTGTTAATTTCTTCCGCAATTAATGACCACACTTTGCTTTTTGAAGACACAAGAGATTTACCATTTTCTCTGATAAGAGAAATTTTTTTTCTCATTAACAACATTCAAGATTAACTCTTTTGTTAATATCTTGCGTCGTGACATTGTAGAAACAAAGAAAAAGATAACGTAAAAGCGTAAAAAAAACTTACACTGCAAAAAGAAGTATCTTAATTTAAGATGTTTTGGTAGACACTTTTTAGTTACTTGAAACATCTTAATTTAAGATGTTAAAAGTATCTTCGTACACATTTTCTATGGTATTTTTGGGGAAAAAGTTTTCAGGTTAACTATGGGCTTTTATGGAAAACACTTTATGTATCTTAGTTTTTAGTAACTTACACTTATGGCGCATATTACGATTCTCAAGTAACTTATCGCTAAACATCTTATTGCAACAGAAACATCTTAATTTAAGATACTTTAAAGAACTTACAAAAGTATCTTACTTTTCTAAGATGGAAGAAATATCTTGATCACTGCTAAAACATATAAAGCATCCTAAATATCAGTAAGATGCTTTAGAAAACATCTTATTTTAAGATGTAAGATACCATTTTTCCATCTTACATCTTATTTTAAGATATCAAAAAAGACACCTATTTTTGCAGTGATACCAATCTGCAGGGCAATTCTCAAAGTTTTCTAAAAAAAAATTAACTTTCGTATAAGAAAGGATCCACAAAGTTAAAACAAAGTAATAATAACACCAAACAAATTAAAAAAACTTCGAAATCCTACAAGAGAATTGTTAAAGTTTCTTAAAGCAAATATAATTAACTTTCGTATCCTAAGAAAGGATCCACAAAGTTAAAACAAAGGAATACTAACACAAGAAAAATTTTAAAAACTTCCGAATACTACAGGAGAATCCTCAAAGTTTTCTAAAAAGGAAGAAATAACTTTCGTATCCTAAGAAAGGATCCACAAATTTATAGCAACTTAAATTTGAACGATATTGGATGAGAAGCTTCAGACGCTACTTTCACCAAGGCCCGTATCCATGAGTAGAGGGGAGACTTGATACCGAATGCTTACGATTACGTCCGGGCGTAGCCAATTTTGCTCACGTGGAACGAATATCGATCGCTAAATTCTTTCGTCAAGGTTATGTCAGTGCTGTATCCTCAAAATACTCAAGTTGTACAATGCCCCTTAGTATTATTTTCTTTACATACATCATTTAAAGAGATTGCAAAATTTTTTAACTTAAATTTATTAATAATAATTATTATTTATTAATTAATTCATTAATTTTTTTACAAACAATATTTTATAAACATTTTCTTATAAAAAAATAAAATTTTCCAAACAAAAATTCGTTTAAAAAATTGTATTTATATAAACAATTTTTTATAAAAAAATACAATTTTTCGAACTAAAATTGTATTATGTTTGTAAACAATTGAACATAGAATTTAATAAAATTTTTGAATATTGTTACTAACAATTAAACAGTACATATTCTTTTGACTTTATTATTCAATTTTTTAAATTTTGTTTATACTTTTTATTACTTCTACAAATGAAAATAACTTTTTTTGTTGTAAATTGTTTTTTAATTTAGAAAAAAAGTTGAATATTTTGAAGTCATGTGAAGAATTTTTCTAAACTTATAATTATATTTTTAGATAGCATTGAATTCTCCTGTAGTATTCGGAAGTTTAAAAAATTTTTTTTGTGTTAGTATTCCTTTGTTTTAACTTTGTGGATCCTTTCTTAGGATACAAAAGTTAATTTCATTTGCTTTGGGAAACTTTGTGGATCCTCTTGTAAGATTCGGAAGTTTTTTTTAATTTGTTTGGTGTTATTATTACTTTGTTTTAACTTTGTGGATCCTTTCTTAGGATACGAAAGTTAATTTCATTTGCTTTGGGAAACTTTGAGAATCCTTTTGTAGGATTCGGAAGTTTTTTTAATTTGTTTAGTGTTATTATTACTTTGTTTTAACTTTGTGGAACCTTTCTTAGGATACGAAAGTTAATTTTTTTTCAGAAAACTTTGATAATTATCCTGCAGATTGGTAAGTTTTTTTACGCTTTTACGTTATATTTTTCTTTGTTTCTACAATGCCACGGCGCAAGATATTAACAAAAGAGTTAATCTTGAATGTTGTTGAGAAAAAAAAACTTTCTCTCATCATAAAAAATGGTTAATCTCTTGTTTCTTCAAAAAGCAAAGTGTGGTCAGTAATTGCAGAAGAAATTAACAACAATTTTGTTAAGAAGATAGTGCATCATCGGTCAATTTACTTTTTCGTGAAGAAGAATACTGAGTACTTTTCAACAAAATCTGATAAAGAAATCAACAAATTTTGCGAACTTGATAATTCGAAAGATTTGACTAAGAATGAGATTTACGATTTGCAATTCGATTCAATAATTGAAAATATATCACTTATTGAACAGAAATCGAATACAAAATTATTTGAAATTACTGAAACAAACGTATCGAATTCCGTGATTGAAGAAATTGATGATACTTGCGAAAGCAAGATATTAAAGAAAACTGACGTAAAGAAAGAAGAGGGAAGTGTTGAAAACTTTAAAACTATGTCACAAAATACTGAAATAAAGAATTATGAAGATTTTCCAATTTTCACTTTTCATTCAAACGATTTGATTTACGAAAAGAATGATATTTTTAAAATCGAAATATGTGATGACAAACTTTTATCACAAGAAGAACATTCAGAAGTGAAATTACCATGGGAATTTTGGAAAGAATATTTTGATCCTAATAGAAGTAAATTGAAAAAAGGATGGGCTCAGTATTTAAATAAGTATTTTGAAACTGTAAACAACGTATGTACTTTAGCTTTTGAGTACCATAGTGCATATAAGACAAATTGGAAAAATTTGTCATACTGGAGAAAGCTATCAAAGATTTATAAGCGGGGAGTTGAGAAAACAAATAGCATGACAATTAGAAAAAACTCCGCCCAGCATGCTTAAATTTTCAATGCTTGCTAAAGTTCCTGAATATGTTCTTTCGCAGGGCAATAGAAATAATGCCCCAAGTAACATGATTTTACAAAAAATATTGAGTGAAAATATTTCCAAAGATGATTTGGATGGAGATTTTAACCTTTTTTGGAGAAATTAAGAAAAAATACAAAGACGATTCAAAATATGAAGGAAATTTGATAAAAGGTTATATCCAGGAACTGTCTGTCTCACCGTTTTATGTTCTCATATACACAGAGAGAGTATTATTATACGTAATTGAAATGAGTAAAATAGAATATTTTATATCTTGTTTAGATGGGACAAGAACTATAATAAGTACACCTAAAAATCAAAATCGTCCTTACTATTATAACACAAAGCGGTAAAACTGAGACAGGTCAGGAAAAGCCCGCTTTACCGATATTGGAGATTATTTCGGCGGTACACAACGTTACGTATCTAACAATGTTTTAAAGTACTTTAGCTGATGCATTACGTAGGCTCAAGAAGTCAAAATCAGTAGTTTTGCGTCATATTGAGGTTGACTTTAGTATGGGAGAAATTCAAGCCGTTTTAAACTTTAAAGTCATTTAATGAAATGACAGTAACGCAATATTTATATTTTGTATGGGCAGTATTGCAAGAACAAAATATGAGTAAATTAGCAACAATTTCTGTGATTCACATCTGCTCGTCACATATTTTAGTTGGTACAAAGAGAACAGTTCGCAAAATTACATCAAGTGACCAAATACGAATATATGCATGTAATGTTATTACAGGCATTATTCATTCAACTGATTTGGAAACTGCTGCCTCTATTTTCAAGTACGCTATAGCGATTTTCTGATCTCAATATAGAGATGCACGTGTTGAGGAAGCAGTATCTTTTATAAAATATTTTAATGAACAAGCAGATAATTTAGAAAAAGAATTACCAACATTCACTGACATTGTTGAAAAAATGAAGAGTAATGAATTATGTTGGCGAACGCAAAAGGACTAGTCACCTTTTTTTAATTACTTCTTTGAAATATATAAATTGAATAAATCAGCCAATGAAACATTAAAAGAAGGTAAAAAAATACATTATTCTGTCCTCAGTTTCTAGATTATTTATTAAATAATATCTTGCCGTATTTCCCTCTTGTACCTGGAATAGTAATCCAAATTCACGGTATAAGACAAAATTCCAATAACGTAGTAGAAAATTGGTTTGGTTTTGTAAAAAATATAGAGTTTGGCAAAAAATAAAAATCCTTATACCTAGATTGATTTAACGACACGAGGAAACTTGGGTAGGTCGCCTCAATGAAGTGTTATATGGACTAAAAACGACGAGACAATTAAAAGGTTACAGACCAAAAAAAAGGGACAAGAATTGAAAATACATTTTTTAAAACTCCTAGAAACGTTGAGGAAATGACAATCACATTATTATGTAATTAAAAAAAGCCTATAAAATTGGAGTCAAAGCGTAAAGCACAAGAAATGTTAGGTGCAATTAAGATACAGCTAGACTTACAGAACTCAGAAAATACAAACAATAAAAAAAGGTAAGTAAAACAGACGAAACAAAATCATCAGAATCTACTTTATCAGAAATGACATGGGTACTGCACTCAGAATTTCCATCCCACTGGATAAACGAAAGGTATCTTTCATTTGATGGAATCCAGGTCACCTATGAATCTCTAAAAACATTACTTCCTCACGAATATATTGACGATGTCATTATTGATACTTCCGTGGCTTTACAGGCGGATCTGAATAAAAATTTAAATATACTGTTTTTTGGAGTTCACAATGTGCTAAGCTTAATGCAAAATGAAACTTTAATATTTAAATGGAGACAAAGAGTTCAGCCTCAAAGATTTGACGTATGGCTAATGCCTCTTCATGATAGTACAGTATATAAAGGTGGTCATTGGACATTATAGTTAGTTTGCATGAAGAACCACTTCCAAGTTGGATAAAAAAAATATGCAGCTATATAGAATATATACACGCTGATAAACAAAATTGGTCAGAGTAAAAATTGAATGCACCAATTGACATTCCAAGACAAGGAGGTGTAGAAAATAGCAGTGGTAATTGTGGAATTCACCTATGTGTATGGTGCTACATAATTTAGTAGAAAAAATTTTGAATTCTCTGAACATGAAATGAACAAAGCACATGCCTGGATTATGACAAAATTAATAAATAAGGAAACATTCGATAATAGAAATTTAAATATTGTTAGAAAAAGAAGTAATTAAAGAAAAGAAAGTATGCCTACAAATAGAGTAGATCTGACACCACTGCGAACACCACCATCCGAAAATCAAACAACATAACATTACTGTGAGTCATTAAAAACAAATATGCAATAATAGTATATTAAGCAACAAGGGTATAAAGGCAGCCATTTGTTTACGGTGATTTTTGTGACACGAGTGGAGGTCGAGGGCGCCCTGAGACCTCCACTCGTGTCACAAAAATCATCGTAAACAAATGGCTGCCTTTATTCCCCTGTTACTTATGATATTTTTTATTCCTAATGCACAAAAGTGTCGATTTCAGATAGCAGACGACCGGGAATAAAAGTCGGTCACTTGTTCGACTTATATGAAAATGGCGGCCGTTTTCTCCCTTGGGCAAAAATAACGCATGGGATCAGCGGTTATGTTTGCACATGGGAGAAAATGGACGCCATTTTCATATGGTCGAACAAATGAGTGACTTCACTTCCTGTCGTCAGCTATCTAAAAGCGCCATTTTTGTGCATGTGGGATAAGAAAAATAAGTTTCTCAATCACAAGAAAAAAACCTTCTACCCATTCCCATCAAAATTTTTCAAATAGAAGTACTTAAAAGAACACAATTTTAGCCAAATGACATAAAAAAGTTAACAACATTGTTACTCAAAGATGAATACCGAGAAAAAAAAGGTCTTGTTTTTTATCTCTCTAAATTTTGAAAAAATTAAAATTTTCCGTAAACTTAGAATTTAAAAAAAAATCTCAACTGCTGTACATTATAATAAACAATTATGATTGTTTATATCTTTTTTCTTACCCAGGGATATATCTCGTCGTTTTATACCACCCTAATTTTTTCAGAAATTACACTTTTTTGAGAACTTAGAATTTTTCAGAAAAAAATCTCAACTGCTGTACATTATAATAAACAATTATGATTGTTTATATCTTTTTTTTACCCAGGGATATATCTAGAGTAAGAAAAAAATGTCTCGTCGTTTTCTACCCCCATAAATTTTTCAGAAATTGGACATTTTTTGTGAAATTACAATTTTTTAGAAAAAATTTCCAACTGCTGTACATAATAATAAACAATTAGGATTGTTTATAATTTTTTTTATCCCACATGCACAAAAATGGCGCTTTCTGATAGCAGACGACAGTCATTCATTTCTTCGACCGTATGAAAATGGCGGCCGTGTTCTCCCAAGGGCAAGAAAATTAGCTGTTCACATGCATTTTTCTTGCCCATGGGAGAAAATGGACGTTATTTTTATACAAATCGAACAAGTGAATGACTTTTACTCCCTGCGCCCTCGACCTCCACGCGTGTCACAAAAATCATCGTAAAGAAATTGGCTGCCTTTATCCTCTTGTTGCTTAATATACTATTCTTACTCAAGGATATATATAGAATAAGAAAAAAATTGTCTCGTCGTTTTCTACCCCCCTAAATTTTTCAGAAATTAGACTTTTTTGTAAAATTACAATTTTTCAGAAAAAAATTCCAACTACTGTACATTATAATAAACAATTAGGATTGTTTATAATTTTTTTCTTGGGGCGCATGATTATTCCTCAAATTTCAATTTCTTAATGTTCAAAACATCGAAATTCTTATCATCGAAACATCATTTCGCATAATTTTCAGTTTTCGAAATTTCATTCAACATAATTTTTAATTTTTCGATTTATTCTTTATCCTATTATTTAAATAGTCGAATTGTTTTTTAAAATAATTTTTAATATGTCGAAATTTTTTTGACATACATACATTTTGTTTTTCCGAATGACTATTTGTCATAATTGTTAATCCTCCGAATTGCCATTTGACATAATTTTCAAACCTTCGAAATATTATATTACATAACTTTCATTTATCGAAATTTTATTTGTCATAATGTTTATTTACTCGAATTATCAAGTGACATAAAGCGCATTTACTTGAATTCTCATGTGACATAACTTTCAAATCTTTGAAATGTCATATTTAAGAAATTTCATTTATCGAAATTTTATTTGTCATAATGTTCATTACTCGAATTATCAAGTGACATAAAACGCATTACTCGAATTCTCATGAGACATAACCTTTAAATCTACGAAATGTCATATTTTAGAAATTTAAAATTTATAGAAATTTTATTTGTCCTAATTTTTATTTATTCGAATAACCATTTAACATAAAATTTATTTGTCCGAAATTCCATTTGACATAATTTTCAAACATCCGAATTACTTTTTAACCTATAATGCAAGTCACAGAAAGTTCATTTGTCCTAAAAATAACAAAAGAAATGAGAAAAATATTTGAAAATTTCATTGTTATTTTTAGGACAAATGAACTTTCTGTGACTTGCATTATAGGTTAAAAAGTAATTCGGATGTTTAAAAATTATGTCAAATGGAATTTCGGACAAATAAATTTTATGTTAAATGGTTATTCGAATAAATGAAAATTATGACAAATAAAATTTCTGAAATATGACATTTTGTAGATTTAAAGGTAGATTTAATCTAGAGTTTTTGTAGATTTCATTCTCATGAAAATTCGAGTAAATGCGTTTTATGTCACTTGATAATTGGAGTAATGAACATTATGACAAATAAAATTTCGATAAATGAAATTTCTTAATTATGACATTTCGAAGATTTGAAGGATATGTCACATGAGAATTCGAGTAAATGCGCTTTATGTCACTTGATAATTCGAGTAACGTGACTGTACTCATAAAAAAGTCTGAATACAATAAAAAAATGTTGGATATATTTTCTGACGTGTCAACATACGAACTCATAAAAAAGAATCCGCTTAAAAAACTAATCAAAGAAACATCAAGCATTTTAAAATATCTGAATGAAAATGAATTTCTCGACAAAAACTACCATCCCAATCAATTGACCCTGACTGACACTGTATTAGCGAAGGCATATGGACTTCCAAAAATACACAAAGAAAATGTTCCACTTTGTCCAATTATATCTCTAATAAACAGTCCAACACATTTTCTTGCAAAAATATTGTATAATTCATTAAACAATTGTATTACTCCACCTCGTTCACATATTAATAATAGTTTAGAACTTAAAAATAAACTGAGCAATCTTGTTATGGACGATAACTATACTTTTATTTCTCTCGACGTAAGTTCTATGTTTACAAATGTTTCTTGTGAACTGGTCATTCAGAGTTTAAATCGACGTATTCATTCTATAAGACAGAAATGTAAGATTCCTTTCTCAGATATTATCAACTGTACTAAATGTGTATTTAACAACACCTATTTTTCTCTTGGTGAAAAATTCTATCGACAAATTTATGGTACACCGATGGGTTCACCAATTTCAGCCTTTGTTTCAGACATTGTCATGGATGATCTGGAAACTGATTGATTAACAAAATTAAAGGAGAAGCACAATTGTGTCCTCCTTTTTTATTTTAGATATGTTGATGACACAATATTAGCTATAAAAAAAGAACATGTGAACTTAGTCATCAATACTTTTAATGCCTACAATCAAAAATTACAATTTACAATTGAGAAAGAAAAGGATAACTCAATTAATTTTCTTGATTTAAAACTTACTAGAAAAAACAACAAAATTGTCACAAATTGGTATCGAAAGCAGACTTCATCAGATAGATTTATTAATTATTTTTCAGATCATCCAATCCAATAAAAAAAGAATATTGTATACAATCTGGTTGATAGAGCGATTTCATTGTCCAACAAAGAGTTTCATTTTGATAACCTTAAGAAGATAAGATCCATCTTATAAAATAATAACTATCCTTTGGATTTTATTGATAAACATATAAAAATTCGTATAAACCATACAAAATTTTCTCAGGTTAATAATAATAATAATAATAATCGAAATAAAATTAGTATTTACAGTCAAATCCCGAACGTTTGATTACCGTTCAATAAAAAATGTTTCTTTAAGTTGTCAAATATTCTCAAAGAGTTTCATTTTACTGCGATTCCACTTATTAATAAAAACTCCAATTCTATAATTAGACTTGGTAAGGATGCATCTAAAAAATGGGACAGAATAAATGTTGTATACAAGTTTGACTGTAAAGATTGTCCTGCAACATATATATATATATATATATTTGGTCAAACGGACCAAAGCTCTGCCCAAAATGTTTTCCAATGAAAATCAACTTATTATAAATCTAAATACTCGTAAGCTCATACTGTTTTGAATGAAAAGTGGCAAAATCGAAAAATCAAATTGGCGTCATTACTGTGACTCTTTTTCTAAACTTTATTACAAATTATGGGAACAAATTTACATAGTAATTTGCAAAAATTGTTATAATTTGCTAAATAATGACTAACTCTTACGTTTTTGGGGTCGCTGATCACGAATCCGATGTCAGATTTTCAAAATTCAAAATGGCGGATCCAATATGGCGGACAAAATTAAAAAATTTGCTTGGATTCACTGGAAACTGATCATTTAAACGTTTCTGATAAGGAATGGGTGGGGCACTAGCTATTTAATATTATTTATAAAATTTTTCAACACATTTTTTTTGCTAGATAAGCTCGCATTTGTATTTTATCGAAATATGATTTTTTTTAATTTTCATGTTTTTTAGTTTACTGATACGGGCGTGTGGGAACACTGGCTATTTAAAGTTTATTAAAAAAATTTGCAATGGTCTCCATTTGAATAGCAGTAGTTCCTCCTTAATTTCTGCCATTGAAAAAAAAATTTGATCAATAATTGTTCGAGTTATGAATTTTTTTTGTACTTTTTCAAAATTTTCGATTTTCTAAAACAGGCGGGTGAGAACCCAAGCTATTAAAACTTTATCAAAAAAATTTGCAATGATCACCATTTAAAGAGCAATAATTCCTCCTTAAATTCTGACATTGAAAAAAAATTTAGTCGAAAATTGTTCGAGTTATGATTTTTTTTTGTACTTTTTCAAATATTTCAGTTTTTCTAATACAAGCGGGTAGAAACGCTGGCAATTTAAAGTTTATTGAAAAAAATTTGCAATGGTCATAATTTGAAAATCAATGATCCGTCTTTAATTTCAGATAAAGAAGAAAAATTTGGTCAAAAATTGTTACAGTTATGCATTTTTTTTTAATTTTTCACATTTTTCGATTTTTTGATCAGGCGGGTGTGAACGGAGGCCATTAAAAATTTATAAAATATTTCGAATGAACACAATTTGAAATGCAATAATCCGTCTTCAATTTCTGATCAACAAAAAAAATGTGGTCAAAAATTGTTCGAGTTATGAATTATTTTTTACTTTTTTTGAATTTTCGTTTTTCTGATAACGGAAGTGGGAACAGTGACTATTAAAAAATTATAAAAAGAATTCGTAATGGGCACAATTTAAAGAGCAATAATCCCTGTTTAATTTCTGACCACAAAAAAAATTGAATTCCAAATATTTTGTTTCTAAAATTGTCAAAAAAAAATCAAAATCCTTGGTTCGGTAGAACCGCGGGTATTCAAATGTACAGAAATAAATAAATAACTCGAACAATTTTTGACCAAATTTTTTTTTCAATGGCAGAAATTAAAAGGGAATTACTGCTCTTCAAATGGTGACCATTGCGAATTTTTTTTATAAACTTTTAATAGCCAGCGTTTCTACCCGGTTTATCAAAAAACCGAAAAATGTGAAAAAGTAAAAAAAATTCATAACTCGAACAATTTTTGACCAAATTTTTTTTTCTTTATTATAAATTAAAGAGGGATTATTGCTTTTCAAATTATGACCACTGCGAGTTTTTTGTAATAAACTTTTAATAGCCAGCGCTCTCACCCTCTCGTATTAGGAAAACCGAAAAATTTGAAAAAGTACCAAAAAAATTCATAACTCGAACAATTTTCGACCAAATTTTTTTTTCAATGTTAGAAATTAAGAAGGAATTATTGCTCTTTAAATGAGAACCACTGCGATTTCTTTATAATCTTCTAATAGCCAGCGTTCTCATCCTCCCGTTTCAGAAAACCAAAAAATGTAAAAAAGTCAAAAAAAAATTCGTAACTGAAGCAATTTTTGACTAAATTTTTTTTCTTTGTCTGGAATTAAAGAGGGATTATTACTTTTCAAATTTTGACCATTGCGAATTTTTTTAATAAACTTTTAATAGCCAGTGTTCCCACACGACCGTATCAGTGAACTGAAAAACGTGAAAATTAAAAAAAAATCATATTTCGATAAAATTCAAATGCAAGCTAATCTAGCAAAAAAAATATGTGTTGAAAAATTTTATAAATAATATTAAATAGCTAGTGCCCCACCCATTCTTTATCAGAAACGTCTAAATGATCAGTTTCCAGTGAA
Organism: Leptopilina heterotoma; assembly: GCF_015476425.1. NCBI lineage: Eukaryota > Metazoa > Arthropoda > Insecta > Hymenoptera > Figitidae > Leptopilina > Leptopilina heterotoma. The sequence goes on from NW_025111170.1 coordinate 162,364, forward strand.
TACAAGCAAATTTTTCCGCCATATTGGATCCGCCATTTTGAATTTTGAAAATCTGACATCGGATTCGTGATCAGCGACCCCAAAAAAGTAAGAGTTAGTCATTATTTAGCAAATTATAACAATTTTTGCAAATTACTATGTAAATTTGTTTCCATAATTTGTAATAAAGTTTAGAAAAAGAGTCGCAGTAATGACGCCATTTCGAATTTTCGATTTTGACACTTTTCATTCAAAGCAGTATGAGCTTGCGAGTATTTAGATCTATAATAAGTTGATTTTCATTGGAAACCATTTTGGGCAGAGCTTTGGTCCGTTTGACGTGGAACGTCCCATAGGTGAAACAAAACGGTCATTGTTAACTCGCATAAATGAACATAAAAAAGTAAATGATAACTCTGTAGTTTACCGCCATCGAAATAATTGTAATCATGACTTCAATTGGGAAAATGCCAAAATTTTGGACAATGAACCAAATTTTATAAAACGACGAATATCTGAAATGATCCATATAAAAACACATCATTCCACTATTAATAGAAAGGAAGATATTTTCACTCTAAACAGAACCTTTTTTCCTCTTCTCAGACGTTTAGACTCTTGTCTATAATGACACAACAATAACACAACTTGCTCCCTCTATGATAAAACTGTGTTTGCATTTAGTTCATTGACTTTTCTTTATCTTGATTCTTTTGACTTTCTTGAAAAAGCAAGTTTTAATTTATTTCAGTTGACACTGAACTAGTGTGTTGAAATGTCTTCCTTTCACATGATGAAATTTTTCATTTTTAATTTTGATATATGTGGAAATTGTCATAAAAAAATATTTTTTCTCAATGAAATCTTTTTTATATTGACGAGTTAGAACGTGATTTTTATGTTTTAACGAATCTGGTAGGATATTCTTTAAACATATTTTCAGTATAGTGTATAAAGTTGTTTTAAACCTTTATGAATATTCAAGTGTTTTTTTGTTTAAATAAATTTAGCCTGATGAGGTTGGCAAACCTTAGCCAACGAAACGTCGCAATTTTGACGATACATTGAATTGTTCAATTCTTCACCTTCCCATGATCATTTATTTTACTACTAACAATTATGACAAATAGTCATTCGGAAAAACAAAATGTATGTCAAAAAAATTTTCGACATATTAAAAATTATATAAAAAAACAATTCGACTATTTAAATAATAGGATAAAGAATAAATCCATAAATTAAAAATTATGTTGAATGAAATTTCGAAAACTGAAAATTATGCGAAATGATGTTTCGATAATAAGAATTTCGATGTTTTGAACATTAGGAAATTGAAATTTGAGGAATAATCATGCGCCTCTTTTTTCGTATTTAGAGATATATCTAGAGTAAGAAAAAAATTGCCTCGTCGTTTTCTACCCCCTAAATTTTTCAGAAACTGGACTTTTTTAAGAACTTAGAATTTTTCAGAAAAAAATCTCAACCTCAGTGTGAAACGCATAGTTTTTTTTGGTTGGAATGAAAAATTACAAAATATTACAAGTGTCAGCAACTGTCAGCCATTTGCAAAGTGTGACAAGTGTATCGTTTCGATAAGAAGTATTGGCTGTTATTTGCTTAGTGATTTTTTTCTGAAAGTGTTGATTGTGAATTTTGTGGTTTTGTTTTTTTGTACATTTGAAAAAAGTTAAAGTACATTGCATACGTTACGTACGTAAGTATTAAAATTAAAATACATGTAAATACAAATTAAATTTTTTGTTAATATTATTTGTATATATATTTATTAGGAAGAGTTTGTAAATATAATGTGTGAATTATTTGATTTATTAATTTAAAGGATTTAATTAATTTTATTAATTAAAGTTAAAGGTTAAAGTTAAATACATTAATTTAATTAAAGTTAAAGTTTTAAAGTTATAGTTTAAAGGAGACATTAAATTAATTAAAGTTGAAGTTTAAAGGAATAAAGGACATTTGCCTGTTATTTTGATTTCTAAATGTAGAATATCGATTTTTTAAATTCTGATGTTTGTACATAATTATATTATAGTGGTAATAATTATTATTTAATATTGATTAATATTTGTTTTTTTAAATCTTAATTATTGATTTTTTAACATTTTGTTTTTTAACATTTTGGTAGTTAGTTATTATTTTGGAAAAAACTTTATGAATATTAAAGATGTACTAAAAATAACATGTGATTACGAGATACCAGATACTTGATAAACAGAGATTTAGTCAAGAGGTACTAGATTAACAGATACAAAACAGAAAAATTTACCAAAAATATACTTATATTTAATAATATTAATAATATTAATAGATGAAGATACATTCTTTACATTCTTAATAATCTTTAATAAGAAAGGATAAAATAAAAATTCCAGTTACTGTTAAATGTGACAATAGTAACATTATTTACATGTGTTCTGAATTAATTAATTTTATGAAAAACTATTTTTTAGAAGCGATATCTTTTCAATAAATTGAAAGAAATCATGTCGAACAAAGAAGGAACTGTTAATTTAAGTGTTACAGATTTTAATATTATACTTACTGAAGGAGGAATGTTAAATGATACTCATATTGATGAATTCGAAAAATTATTGAGAAGGGAATCAAATTCTGCTTTTAGCATGCAAAGCACTTTGTATTTTTATACGCTTGAATTTATTAGTCCGATTGAAAAAGGTAAAAAGCATATTCAAATACTTTTTAGTGGACCTATCAAGAAAGGTCATTGGATTTGCACTTATTATGATGGAATGAGACTTTATATTTATGATAGTCTTAATGAAGGATGTTTAAATGAAGATCAAAGGAAATATTTAAGTAGATTATATCCTTTTAAACCTCCAGTAGTTTTCACAACTGTTGATCAACAACCAAACAATAATCTTGCTTGTGGAATATATGCAATAGCATTCGCAACATCGATATTTTTTAATATTATGCCCCACTCTGTCAATTACTATTATTATAACATGAGAAATCATTTAATGTTAATGTTCAAAAACAATCGTTTAACCACTTGAGCGGCAGGGCGTCAGAATTGGCGTTAGACGTAGAAGTGACAGAAGCGGCAGAAAGGCGTCAAGACTTGACTCCGATTTTCTAATTCTGTAAGGAGATTTATAATATCAAAATAAAGTATTTTTTTTAAGATAAAAGAACAGACTTATGACTTCTTTAATCTTAAAAAAAGATTACTATATTTTGATATTTTAAATCTCCTAACAGAATTAGAAAATCGGAGTCAAGTCTTGACGCCTTTCTGCCGCTTCTGTCACTTCTACGCCCGACGCCAATTCTGACGCCCTGCCGCTCAAGTGGTTAAGTAAATTTCCGTCAGTAAGGTCGACTAATATTAGAACTATGACTGTTGAATGTAATTGGGAGTGTCTTCTTAGGAATCGAGCTAGAGAAAAAAGTTTTCAAAATGAAGAAAATAAAATTGTTAACAATAATTTATCATCGTTGAATTCAACCAGCAATGTTTGTAAAAAAAATTTTGTTGATAGTTGTTTAGAAGATTTGCCTTTAATTCCAGCAAATGATGTTAATAATATTTCTATTGATTCAAGCAATGGATTGAAAGATACAAGATTAATAATAACTGAGAAGCAAGGAGAAAAAAGAGCTATGGTTCATTTTCCTGAAGAAGAGGAAAAATATAAAATCAGAAAACGTCAAAAAAAAGCTGCTTATCAAAAAAAATATCGACAAAAAAGCGAGACAATAATAAAATTGTTCGCTCTGAATCATTGGATTCTAATGAATTCATTAGTGCAGAGCAAACTTTAAATACGAGGCCCCAAAGCACATCTACAGCTTTATCATCAGCAGAAGAAAATATTTCTACTTCTAAAGTTAAAACGTCAATTCGTGACAGAAGTGTTGCTTACAAGCGCACCTCTCGACAAAATAAACATACTTCTGTTCAAAAACAAAATCAGTCTGATATTATTTCAAAGTCACATATAGAGATAGGTTATTGTAATAAAATGAACATTACACGTGATCATTCTTATGTAAAACTTTGTGAACATAAAGTTAACAGTAAATTATTTATAAAATCAAAAACTAATGATGATTGTAATGATTCAAGAAATGTTACAAAATATACTAATTTAAAAAATAAAAATCAAGTAAAAAAAAGATCAATAATACGTTCTTTAGAGGAAGAAGAACAACATCAAGTAATGAAACGTCAAAAGAAAGCTGCTTATCAAAGAAAGTTTCGACAAAAAAAACAAGAGAATAATAGAATTCTTAACCCTCAATCACTTCAAACAAAGGACAGTATTATTACAGTGTCAAAATCAAATATAAATTCAGAAAAATCCTCTACAACTGTTACTACATCTTTGGCAAAAGATAATGTAACTGTTACAGCAAATTTAGCAAATACTAATATTTCCGGTCGTCAAAAAAATGTAGCTTATCAAAAAACTCATAGCCAAAAAAAAACGGGATTTTGCACAGAATCAAAATTTCTCTGACAGTATTTAAGTCTCGCATATAGAAGAACATTTTGCTGGTGCGATGAACATTTCATGTGAGCATTGTAATGCTAAACATTTCCAAGCAGAAAGAGTATCTAATAAAAAAAATTCATTTCATGATTGTTGTAAACATGGCGAAGTCATTCTTGAAGATCTACCTGCTCCTCCACTCATATTACAAAATTTATTTGATGGCACCCACGAATTATCTGGGCATTTTCTTTATAATATACGACCTTACAATAATTCATTTGGTTTTGCTTCTTTGAACGCTAACTTAGTTAATTTTAACAATAGACGACCAGGACCATATTGTTTCAAAATACATGGTCAGGTTTATTATCAAATGATACATCTTTGTATGCAGAAAGGAACGATACTTCTTCATTTGGACAGTTATTTATTGTTGATCAAAACGAAGCTTCCGAAATTTGTTGTAAGAATAATGTTCAATTAAACCGAGATATTGTTGATGGAATTGAAACAGCCCTTCGGGATTGTAACCTATTTGCACAGTCCTACCGTATGATGTATGAAAAAATTAAAAAAACAATGACTGAAAATAATGCAGAAATTTAGCCTAAGATGCAATTATTATTTTCATTAAAGCCTGGGATGGATAGTAGACGTTATAATTTACAAAGTGTCAATGAAGTTGCAGCAATTTTTACTACAACTGCTGATGGTGATATTCCAGAATCATATGTTACCGTATATAATAAGAATACAAAAAGTTTAGAATATATAAGTTCTATGAATCCCAATGTTGAGCCATGGATATATCCTTTATTTTATCCACATGGAACAAGAAGTTGGGACAAAAATCTGACCTGCGCTAATACAAATAAACGTGTATCAAGAGCTGCATACATCAGGCATAGAATGGCTTCTAGGGACAACAATGTATTTTTAAAGGGTTGTAGATTATTTCAGCAATGGATTGTCGACAGTTATGTGAAAATTAAAAAGGTAGGACAAATTTCTGTCGAAATAATCAAAAGAAACTTCGTGAAGATACTTACGAAGGTCTAATTGATCATTTACAAAGAAGAGCTGATGATTCGAACAATGAAGTTGGGAAAATTGTAATACTTCCATCATCTTTCACAGGTTCTCCGAGAAATATGTTACAGCATTACCAAGATGCAATGGCTATTGTGAGAAAATTTGGTAAACCTGATCTTTTTATTACGATGACGTGTAATCCAAACTGGCGTGAAATTAAGGAAAATTTATTACCTAACCAAACTGCCTTTGACAGACCAGATATTGTATCGCGTGTTTTTACCATAAAAAAAGATAAACTTATTAATACTATTGTAAAGGAACAATTATTTGGCGAAGTGATTGCTTATGTGTATGTCATTGAATATCAAAAACGTGGATTGCCGCATATGCATTTATTAGTGACTTTGAAACAAAATTATAAAATAACAATACCCGAGATTGTAGACAAATATATTTCGGCAGAAATTCCAAGTCAATCAGAAAATGTTATACTTCATGACATCGTTATGAAAAATATGATTCATGGCCCATGTGGAAATTGGTGTAAAGATAATAATAGTAAATGTTTGAAAGGTTTCCCAAAACAATTCTGTTCTGAGACAATAATGGATGAAAACGGATACCCAACGTATCGCTGCCTTAATACAGGACAATACGATCGCCTAAATGAAGGAACTACAGATAATCAATACGTTATTCCATACAATCCTACATTACTTCAGTTATTTAATTGTCATATTAATGTAGAAGTAGTTTCAAGTATTAAATCCGTAAAATATTTGTATAAATATATTTTTAAGGGACATTATGCTGCTGCTGTAGTAATTACCGATAGTAGTAATAATACAAGTTTTTTAGAATATGATGAAATAAAAAACTTTATTGAAACTCGATATGTTAGTCCTGTTGAAGCATGTGATAGAATATTTGGTAGACCATTACAGAGTAAAAGTCATTCTATTCTCCGATTACCTGTTCATTTAATTAATCGGCATACTGTAACCATTAGTGAAGAAGCAAATGATGATGCTATAAATGAAGCTTTACAGAAACGGACTATGTTATTAGAATATTTCGATTTAAATAGGCGTGATCCACAAGCTAGCCAATATACATATGCAGAAATTCCATGTTATTATGTTTTTAAGAAAGAACGTGGTGAAAATGCATTAAAATGGGTGAAGCGTAAAGGGTCATTTAATGTCATTGGACGGATGTATTCAATTTCGCCCAGTCAATCAGAACTGTTTCATCTTAGATTACTTTTAATAGTAGTTAAAGGCGCTACAAGTTATGATCATCTGCGAACTGTCAACAATATTGTACATGACATTTTTCGTAGTGCATGTTTAGCATTAGGCCTTATTGAAGATGATGGAGAATGGGAACGTGCTTTGACAGAAGGAGAAGTATGGATGATGCCACAAGAATTAAGACGTTTATTTGTGCGTATTTTAATTTATTGCCATCCAGTTCATCCAAACGAACTTTGGGAAAAGTTTAAAGAGGCTATGTCTGAAGATTATCAGAAAAATTATCCATCTAATGAAGCTCATAAAAGAGCATATAATGATATAATTAACTTTCTGTTGCATGAAGGATCAAATATTAGCAATTTTCCTGAAATGATACAGTTAAATGAAATAAGTATTGAAACAGAAAATCAAGCGAACAACGAAATGTCATTGCAATAACATAAAGAGATTGGTGAAATGCAATATGTGAAACTGAATTCCAAACAGAAGGATATTGTTGATGAAGTATTAAATGTAGTTATTCAAGATAAAAGAATACCATCTTCTTCATGTTATTACATTGATGGACCAGGTGGATCCGGAAAAACTTTTGTTTATACAACTTTATACCATTTGTTAAGAAGTAAAGGAAAATGTGTTTGTACTATGGCATTTACAGGCATTGCCGCAATATTACTTCCCCGTGGTAAAACTGTACATAAAACATTTGGGATGCCTGTTCCATTGTTCTATGATTCTACATCAAATATTAAAAGTCAATCTAAGGAAGCTACATTTTTGAAAGAGGTTGATGTCTTTATTTGGGATGAAGCTCCAATGGCGCCAAGATATGCTATGGAATTAATTGATAGAACATTACGCGATTTTATGAATGTTGATATGCCATTTAGTGCAAAAACTATGCTTTTGGGTGGTGATTTTAGACAATTATTGCCTGTTAAAGTTAATGCTACTAGAAGCAAATTAGTTGATTTATCTATTAAATCTAGCACATTATGGAGTCATTTTAAGGTGCTATCATTAACAGAAAATATGAGAACTTTACCTGGTAAAAAAGAATTTTCAGAATATTTATTATCAGTTGGAAATGGTACTTTAAATGATAATGATAATAATATACTAGCACCTGAGCAATGTGTAGAAAATGGTGATATCATTCATAAAATATTTGGAGAATTAATTATCAATAATAAATACGATGATTTAGCAAAAGTAGCAATATTGTCTGCTCGAAATGTTGATGTTGATGAAATTAACAACAAGGTACTCGAACTGTTTGATAATAAAAGTGAGCGAATTTATACAAGTGTTGATAGTACCGAAAATTGTGATAATGGAAGTATAAATGATGCTATTTTACCAAAGTATTTGAATACTTTAAATCCATCAAATTTCCCGCCTTATGAATTACGATTAAGAGCCAATTGTATTGACATGCTACTTCGAAATCTTAGTATTAATGAAGGTTTATGTAATGGAACGCGAATGCAGTTATTAGAACTATCAAACAATCTGCTACGTTGTCGTATTTTAACAGGTGATAAGGTTGGAGATATTGTATTTATAAATCGTATTACGCTGTATTGTGAGGATATTTATCCTTTTACTTTCAAACGACGGCAATTTCCTATAAAATTAGCATTCGCAATAACAATAAATAAAAGCCAAGGACAAACTTTTGACAAGATTGGTGTAGACCTTCGTAAAAATGTATTTAATCATGGGCAAGTATATGTTGCATTTTTACGAGTTAAATCTTGGGAATCATTAATTATATATTTAGGAAATCAAAGACCTAATTTACTAATCAAGAATTATGTTTACACTGAATTATTGAAATAAAAGTAAATATTTTTTCTATAAAAATGTCTGAGTCGTTATATTTTTTTTTCTTAAAAAAGGAGTGTGTCTCAGTATGGCTGTCTTTACGCGTAAGACTTTCTTCGACGCTTCTTATTGGTAAAATACGTCATTTTTTTGTAATAAGATTCACACGTAAGATTTCTTTACACGTTTCTTTCTTATCAATTGGTCAAAGACGTTTTAATTTCCTAATTTTAAATAATAGTTTAAACTTCAGATAATTAAGACACTTATTTGTACGTATTTTAATGTACTGCCAACCAGTTCATCCAAATGAACTTTGAAAAAAGTTTAAAGATAATATTTCTCAAGATTATTAACGAAATTTTGCATCCCATGAATCTTATAGAAAAGCATATATTGAAATAAATTATTTTCTTCGAAATGACGGAGTACTTACATTTTTTGTATAATATTTACAGAAACCACACTTATATTTCTTTTTTATAGCAAAAGTAGGAACGATTTTAAGAAACAAAAGTAAATTTTTAATTTAATATCCTCTGTTTATGGCTTTCTTTGACAGTAGAGATGTTTTTTTGCTAGCTAAGTGAAAAATAGTTAAAAATTGTTTATTTAGTAACGTTTTTCTTTCATCACTATTTTTTAAAATATAAATTTACTATGGAAGATTTTAAATGTTACAAAATTTAATTAACAAATAGATTACTTTGATTATAAAAAGGTTTTCTATAACTTCATCGTACAAAACTTTTTATGAAATGTGCTATTCTTGAAATATACGCTTTTCTTTAAGCAAAGAAAAGTGTTGTTTTGTTTATCAAAACCATAAACTTTAGAAATGATACATTTAGAAACAAATAAAAACAGAACTAGAATTGTAAAGGTATAAAAAATTGTTTTACGCACAACATAGGCTATTATTTTATTAAATTGAATAATATTTAAAAATTCCTATTATCAGAAACTGTCACTCAAATTGATACCTTAACAAACAAAAGACTGTAATTTAAAGAATAAAAATGCAAGAGAAAAAACGCGCGCGCGGCAGCGCGCGATCGTTCTCGTCTACGTAAAAAATTAAAATCAGCCTGTGATGTGATGAAAGTAAAATATTTGTCACCAATTTTAGACGTGTCCACGAGATGGAATTCTTCTTGCGATATGGTTGATGTAGCCCTTCGAATAAGAGCAGAATTGGAGTTTATATGTGCAACTGATTCAAAATTGAAATCATTTAACCTAACAGCAACTGAATGGGATCTTTTGAGTTCGATTAAAAAGTATTTAATATCCTTTAACCTCTTAATTCTGAGGGTACGTCTATAGACGTACATTTGCTTCTAGTGTGAGGTACGTCTATAGACGTACATACAAAAAAATTGATAAAAGGCAGAAAAAACAAGTAAATTTACATCACACATACGTTATTTATGGTATTTGAGACGCTGAATCCGAATCTGAAGTCAAATTTTGAAAATTCAAAAGCCAAAATCCAATATGGCTGCTCAAAAGTAGACTTTTTGAAGGATACTTTTATTATATTAAATCTCAGGCAGCATACATTATTTTATCAAAGAAATATCTCCACAATTATATCAAAATGTTTTCGAGGTCGCTGATAACGAATCTGAAGACTATTTTTAAAAATTCAAAATGGCGGATACAATATGGCGAACATATATTTTTTAATTCATTAAATTCGCTTGAAACTTGTTACTCGGAGGCTTTTAGGGTCGCTGATAACAAATCTAAAGTCCATTTTTAAAAGTTCAAAATGGCGGATCCAATATGGCGGACATACTTTTTTTTAATTTCTCGGATTCAATTAAAATTCGTAACTCGAGGGTTTCAAAGGTCGCTGATGGCGAATCTGAAGTCAGATTTTCGAAATTTTAAATGGCGGATCCAAGATGGCGGACGAATTTTTTTAATTCATCGGATTCGCTTGAAGCTTGTTACTCGGGGGTTTTCTGGGTCACTGATAACGAATCTGAAGTCCATTTTTTAAAATTCAAAATGGCGAATCCAATATGGCAGTCATATTTTTTTATTTCTCGGATTTGCTTGAAACTCGTTACTACAGGGTGTCTTTGAGGTCGCAAATTACGAATATAAAGTTAGATTTTTGAAATTCATAATGGCGGACGAATTTTTTTGAATTCATCGGATTCGCTTGAAGCTTGTTAATCCGGGGTTTTCAGCATCGCTGATAACAAATCTGAAGTCCATTTTTAAAAATTAAATATGGCGAACCCAATATGGCGGGCGTATTTTTTCAATTTATCGGATTCGCTTGAAACTCGTCGTTACGTTTGAAATCGCTCGTAGAAAAAGAAAAAAATGAGAATCTCGTCAAAAATACATGATAATTAAATGAATACCTAAGTTGAGTCTTTCTTTTTTAATAAAAGTAGAGATTTTCCGAAATCAAGACATGATTTCTGAACACTCTCTATATTCATAGAATGTAATTTGCACAAGTCATATCGAGAGGAATGTAACTGCATCTTCCAAGGGCTAATATTTTGTTTTGATGTTTTAAATTAATCAACTTTTCCATAATAAAATCGTTTTATTATGGTATATTCGTCTTATAAAAATTTTGGACACTCCTACATTTATAATATTCATAGAATTTCATTTACTCAAATTGAATCGAGAAACAATAGGTATTAATGGTGTTCCGCAGTGATCGACCTTTAAAAATGGCTGCTTGAACGTATACTTGATTTGAAAATGATTTTTCTCCAAATTCTGGTATTTTTTCCACACGTTTATGGGCATTTTTGAAGTTTTGTACAATCAACAGAAATTTTTTTTTTAAAAGTTATTTGCGGCATCTGAAAGTACAATTCTTCCCCTTAAAAAAGCTTTTTGAAACTTGAAAAAATCTTTATTTTTTCACTGAGATATCGTCATTTGAAGTTTTTGAATCTGGTCAGTATACGAATATTGACAAATTTATCACATTCAAAAACTTCAAATGGCGATATCTCAGTGACAAATAAAGATCTTTTGAAGTTTTAAAAGGCTTCTTAAAGGGGAAGAATAGTACTTTCAAATGCCGTAAATAACTTTTTAAAAAAAAATTTCCTGTTGATTGTACAGGACTTCAAAAATGCCCAAAAAACATGTTTTTGATACTTTTAGGTTAGAATATCTCAAAAACCTGACGTGATGGGGCAATTCTGAGGTCAGATTCGGATTCAGCACATCAAAAACCTTCAGAAAAGTATTGTCCGGTTCTTGGTTCTGAGATCGCCAAAATTTTATCGGCCTGTGTTATCTGTGTTCTGAACGTTGACACAAGCTTGTTTTCTTTTTATAGCAAGGGGGTAAATCAATATAAGAACCTGCACGCATGGGATTGTACGTGATAATGTTAACCTTCAACCTTTGAATGGAATCAAATTTCCAATTAGAGTCTTTCTCTTGGAATTCTTTAATCCTTTTTAAAGTTGGTTGTTTGACATTAACATTGTACCACTCATCTAACTGGGTTGTCAACAAAATTTCACTTGTTTTCGCGATAAAATTTTTTAATTCTGATTGTTCCTCTTTCCCATTCATTAAATCTTTTTAAAATTTTGCCCCAACACGGTATATACTTTCAACGGACCATACTTGTTTAAGGCTTTTTCAATATTAAATTTAAATAAAGCACAGGCATCATCAAGGAACTCATTAATATCCTTGTAATCTAAATTCATTATCCCACTAGTTTGCAATCGACTCTCATCGAAAATTCATCGAAATTAACCCATTTCATTCTATCGTTAGTCATTTGTACACCCTCACCACGTTTCATTATTGCATAAAAGTGTCAAAACAAGTATTTCAATTTCTGGACCAAATTCAAACACCTAGATTTTTGAGAGGATGTAAAGTCAGATGTTTTTAAAATATTTCTAAATATATTTGTAAACTTTTGACACTAGTTTTGCCATTCGAATGCTGTAATGCATTTCTTATCGTCAGACATGGATATTGCGGTAATGAGCTGATTTTCAGCGATTTTAATGAAGTTGTCACTTTCTTGACAAACTGCATTATACTCGTCAATCTTAATTTTTGATCGCGATTTTTTCGGTAATTTAACCTTTGGCATCTTAGAAGTTAAGTCTAAAAACCTGAAACAAATCTAAAAAAAATTCCTGAAACAAATCTGTAAAAAAACTCCTAAAACATATCTGTAAAAATCACAACTGAAACAAAGAAAAAACTCTGAAAATACATCTGGAAGTACTCTGTAAACTGTGGTCTGCACCTGAAAAGATGCTACTGACACTTGTGGCTCGCGCTCTCGAACTTATACACTGGTCCCCACCATACTTGACACTCCACTATGACGCGCCCCACTACTCTTCAGTCGCGCGCAACACCACTCCTACCTCATCACATCGCATAGTAAGCGCCGGCTGCGGCGATAACTTGAAAGTTCTCATAGGTCAAGCAGACTTGCAGTCGGTAAGCTAGAACACTGGAGCACATAGTGAGTTAGAAGTCAACATTTCCATCAGTCGGTCAATTGCCAACATTTTAATAGGAATCTATTACAAAGGTCGATATAGTAGAACATCTAAAATACCCTCATACCAATAGACTTTTAATTATAAATTTTAAAAAATTCAAATATCCCACCAAGGGGTTTCAAATTAGGAAAAAATAAAGTAGCGCCATCAAAAGGAGGCAGTCGCAACTAAGGGGGTTTGAATTGAGCAAAAATAAAATAGCACTATCTAACGGTTGCAGCTGGAACTGAGTTTGGTCGGTAAAACAGAACCCCCGGCCAACGCACTTGAAAGCAGAACACTTATGATAATGTAGGAATCTGCATTACCGGAATCGATCGGTAATTGCACTCGTACCCGCCTAGCATCACTAATAAACAGTATTATTTTTTTAAATTTTATTGAAAATACAATATCAAAAAAGAATCGATTATTAAATTATAATATGTAGGGGTAACTAGGGCTAAATGTTTAATTTTGTATAAGGGTAAGACTATCAGAAAAAAGCGATTTGCAAGTGGTCTGCCGATTTCTTTGAAACCTTGGAAAACAAGTAGTTCATTTCATGACCATTTAGCTTCCTCAATATAATATATGGGGCAAAATTCCTCAACTGTCCAGGTCAAAAAATGAATTTTCTCTAAACTTTGCTAAAATGTTACTATTATTAGTAGAAGTGTAAATATAATTTTTTTTTGTATTTGATAAAATATTTTTTGAGTTATGAAGTTTCAAAATTTTGATTTTTTTGAAAATATATTTTTTTCAATTTAATATATTGATAAGTAAAATTAATCAAATTTAAAGTATGAATAGTGATTTTTAAAGAAGTTTTCACGGGCTATAAGCTGGTGATGAAAAAAAAGTTGTTTTCTTTTAATTTGACCTTGAAATTCAAGGTCAAATTCTTAATTTCAATATATCTCAAAATCGATGTTTTTTATTTTTTTGTAACCTATCCCAATCGAAAGCTTACCTTTTTTCCTATGAGCCATGTAAAAATCAGAGTGGGACCATGGAAATAAATTCTCCAGTTCAATTAGCGCGTTAAAAACACAGCTGTGTTTACATTCACAGCACAAATGCCTTGCTTCTTCCAGGTTTATGTAATTCAAATTTACAGAAATACTAAAATTTTAATTTTATTTCAATTGACTTCTGTATAATCCATCTATTAAAGAGAGAAACTTTTTTGAGAGGGAGAATATGATTTGATCAGTTTAAAGGAAAAAGGAACAGTTTTATTGATAAAAATTTGATTAACGAAATTAAAATAAAATGAAACTTTTATTTTTCTTTTAAATTGATAAAATAAAATTGATTAACAATTGAATCGACAAAATAAAATTTATCAATAATAAAATTGACAAAATAAAATTTTGTTAATAACTAAATTGATAAAATAAAAATTATTAATAATTATATTGGTGAAATAAAAATTTGTTAAAAAAAATTGAATTGTTAAATCAGAATTTTATTAATAATTAAATTGAAGGCGAAAACTTTTTTACTAATAATTGCATAAATCAAATAAAAATAATAAAGGAAAACAACTTAATTTAAATGCAGTAATTCCCAAAATTCAAGCGCAATAAATTGTTTTGAATTTAAACAAACTACTAAATTTTTTGAATTTTTGTCTTCCATCGCAATAATTTAATTCAATTAAATCGCCAAAAAAAATTTTTTCGATATGTAGATCGAATTAATTACTTAATAGTAATTAATCGATCAATTCTAATTTTTAATTATTGAATTTTTTTTCTCCCTTTCTCAAAATTAACCAAAGTTGATTTAGCCAATTAACTAAATTAACTTACACTGAGAGACCTTTGGGTCAGCAGCAGACTTTTGATAGGCTGCTACTGACCATTTTGGTGGTACGCTACAGGACTATACTTTTGGGTTGCTGCGGTACAATTTTGGGCGCGTGACAGTCCAAAAGTTGATTAGCTGCAAACCAATGACGGCATCCCCACTACTTCGGTGAGCTTCTTACCAACATTTTGGACTGTCACGCGCCCAAAATTGTATCGCAGCGTACTAAAACCATAGTGGAGCTGCTATCTCATACGTTGTTCCGCTGCAGTCCAAAAGGTCTCTCAGTGTATAAATAATTTTTTTTTTATTATTAGAAAATTTTTTTTTCTTTTAACTATGCGATGAAGAAGCCCAAAATCACACACAAAAAAATACAAACTCCTTCTGATACGAATGCATTTTAAAGAAGCGACAAAATGCCTCGCAGCCCCCCACTATCCACCGAAAAAAATAAAAACACTACAACGCGTGACGAACAAAACGAAATTTGGCGCGCTACTAGTGAAAATTTAATGCTTCTTTTTCCGACCGATAAGGAAAATCCTAGGCCCCCTTCACCAGCAGAAAATTTTAGCCCAATTAACAACGTTGACGAGGAAACTCGACAAGCTAGCGCCAATACAACTCCAATTCACGAATGGAACATTTTAAATGACAAAACAACTAACAGATTAAGGGACACTCACACAGTTAACCCTTCACAACCCTCATCAGGAACACTTCCTAAATTAACGCTCCAACGCCGCGTTCACAAATCTAAAGTACCAAAAACCCCAGTAACTAACACACAATTAAGACATTTCTACACACGAATAGAACATCTTGCAATTACCCAAGCGGAAGAAAATGGAAAATTTGAAAATGATATGCAACAAATATTCCGACACCATCTCGAAAATACGCGTCAACAAACACTTGATGCGTATAACGAAAATCGCCTCGAAATAACCGCGCTAAGAAAAGAAACATCCAAATCAATTGAAAAACTTCGCGCCGAAATGTCAGCTAACATACAGGACCTCACAAAAAAATGTCGCAAATCCAAACGAGACACGCGCCATCTCCATGGCACGACTCTCGTTGGGCATTCGACGACAGTGGTGAACACATCGCGCAACAGACTAGTTTACCCCCCACTACAACCACAAACACGGTCACATTCACGATTAACACTTCAACTACAACGCAAAGCGCAACCACAGTCACAGCGCCGATACACCCCCCACTATCGTTTACAACACCTTTGCGACAAGGACCTCCTGCAAATCGCACACTACATTTCGCGGAACAACCAGATTTTATGTTTCCAACTCCCAAAAACTTAAAAAACATAAATCAACACGATTTAATTGACCTTCCTTTGAACCCGGTTTTCAACGCCTCCATCGCGCAACAAACCCAAGTTCCAAACCTACACAAAATCATTAAATCGTGGGATCTCAAATTTCCGGGAAAATTAGATGCGAACGAGTTTCTCGACGAATTCGAAAGAAAAATGACAGCATCTGCGATCGATCCCAATGACGCACTTCCGATTTTTTCCAAAACGCTCTCAGAAACAGCGTATTCATGGGTTTACATGTTTCGCCATAAATGGACAACATGGACCGAATTTTTTAGATCATTCTGAAAAACATTCAGCGATGTAAATGACGATAACCAAATCCTCAATAAAATTCATCGCGCGGTTCATTTAGAAAATGAGAAATGAGTTCCAGATTTCAAATTTTTGAACCGATAAATCGTACCTGATCCTCTTTTCGAATTATATCTTATACAGATAGTCGGAAACTTGAAAAATTTATTATCCTAATGTGGAAGCTTTGATTCAGAAGACTGCTGATTTTTCGTTACTAAAAATTTTTTAGACAAAGATTTTATAGATAATTATGGTTCCGAATTGTCTCTTCTTCAAGAAACTTTTTGATTTTTTGATTCTGGACACGTCTGTCACATGTTAAAGTGCTACATATATGAATATATATATAATTTCAGAAGCCTGCAAAAAAATAAAAGTTTCCGTTGTCTGAGATCGAAAAGTCATTTACCGTAGCTTTTGCTGCGCTAAATCCGAATTAACATTTAACAAAAACCTCCCATCACGTCAGGATTTTGAGAAAATTGGGGGTAAAATACCCAAAAATCATTTCTTAGTAGTTTTTGAAAATTTCTACTGGGTAAATCCGACGTGGTAGAGACTTGTCATATGAGTTAAAATAAAGCTTGAACCCTCTACTTCACGAAAATATAGCGATATTGCCAACAACAAATTCACTAAGAATTTGTTACTTGAGGGTTTTCGGGATCGCTGATTACGAATATGACGTCAGATTTTCAAAACTCAAAATGTTGGATCCAATATGGCAATCGACTTTAAAAAAACTATTCAATTTGCCTGAAACTCGTTACTCGAGGGGTTTCGGGGTCGCTGATTAGGAATCTGTCCACAGATTTTATTATTTTGACATTATATTCGCAATCAGCGACCCCAAAACCCCTGAGTATCAAATTTTAAACCAATCCAATCATTTCTTAAAACCGTTGTATTTACAAAAACTAAAAAGTGATTTTTGGGACTTAAGCAGAGTCTACAATGAGAGAAGGTGCGCATCGATGTTCATAGCTATAGATATACCACAGCATGCTTTAGTATACCTATAGCTATGAACACCGATGAGCACCTTCTCTCATTGTAGACTCTGCTTTATAGGGGAGAGTGGGGCAAGACGGGTTACCGGCCCTATTTAACAAACGAATTAACCAATCGCGATTATATTTTACATAATACTGCACCAAGACGATAGTTTCTTGTTTACAAAACCTAAAAGCCATGAGAACAAATCTTTTATCTGTTTTACTAAAAAACTGTTTTCGACGATTTTCTTGTGAATTTTTTACTTTTGTAGGAGGTGTTTATTATTTAAAAATCACAGTTAATGAACTATATAAAATTTGTTATAACTGGCAAGGGTTGCAGACGAAGGGAAGCATATGTTTTTTTCTTTGTTGAATCGTAAATTGTAGTAATTAATCATTTTATTCAATTTCGTAGGTGCGGGCAAGATAGGGTAGGGAAGAGTAGGTCAAGACGGGGTACACAAATGAAGCAAAAGAAAAGAGAAATAAGGGAAGTTAAAAAAACTACTTAAATCAAGACTGAATAAAAAAAGAGTGAGCAAAAAGAAAAAAGCTTGTCAGGTTAAATCAATAATTAGCGATGGTAAAGTGGAAAATACACCTTGTCTCTATAAATTGTAATGTTTATTATTTAGACTCAAATGAAGGCTGGGCTGCTTGTTCTGTCTGCGGCCAATGCAGTTGTGCTAGTGTCTATGACGAAGATGAAGATGCAACCTTTACTTGTAAAATTTGTCGACAGAAATAGGTTGCTTTTTTAGTTCCGCGCCGGTGCGGCAAGATGGGGAGATTTGCAATTTTTTTATATTATAAATTTTATGATTTTTTAAGAAACAGTTGGCCTTTGTACGCCTTTATTACTAAAGACTGATTCCCAAAGATGGTTATTAAATAAAATAATAAAATATATATTCGATAATTTTCGTTTTTTTGGCGCTTTAAACCTTAAGTACCCCGTCTTGCCCCACTCTCCCATACCCACACTTTTCTCAAAATCATGAACATAATTATCTATAAAATCATTGTCTAAAAAATTTTTAATAACGAAAAATCAGCAATCTTCAGAATCAAAGCTTCCACATTAAGATAATTCATTTTCAAGTTTCCGAATATCTGTAAAAGAGATAATTCGAAAAGAGGATCAGGTACGATTTATCGGTTTGAAAATTTGGAATCTGGAAGTCATTTGGAACAGCTTTCTACCAAGTTTGTAGCGTTACATTTTAGAATAACCTGCCCATCTCTGAGGAGACCTGTGAATGCGTAGAATACAAATAGTAATACTTTAATTAACTAAATAATCATATACATCTTAATAAGATTGTCTTAAATTGTTGTGTTTTTTTTGTAATACTCAGTCTTGGTTTGTATTATTTTACTTTATACGAAGGTAACTTAAATTTCTTTTTAAAGAACTAATAATACTCAAACAATCAAGATAACTAAAAATTTTCTACTTTGGTATGATTTGACGAGTATTGACGCAATAAACATAGCGTAGGTTACTTTATTAAATGAACAACGGTGCTTTAGAGTAATAAGTGCTTTACGATTAAAGAAAATTATGTTGATAATAAAAATAAAAGAACGTTTGAGTAAAAAATTTTTTTTTAATAAACGAAATAAAATAAAATAAAAAAATTTTTTTTTAAAAGGATATAGAAGAGGAAGAGAAATTCTATTCTCTTTCGTTGTCCTTATGCGCTCCAATTTTAAGCGCGTCGGAAAGATTTTTTAGAAGAGCTAAATAGTCCTCATCGGATTCACGTGAGGAGACTATGTTTTGCGCACTGCGAGATTGACCTACTGTAGGAAGGCTGGCTAATTTAGCCACTATGTCAGGGCAAAGTGGTGGTTCTTGGAAGAACTGGTCTCCTGATGAAAGACCTGATTGGATCTTGATTTCGCTCTTTGAGCTGTTCACAGCAACGGAAGTTATAGCTACCCTGCCAGTTTGCGCAGGTGCTACATATCCAGAAGTCGAGGGTTATCACCTGTGGTGGTCGTTACTAATGACGCTAATGGTAAAAAGATTGGTAAATACCACATAAACGAATTAAAACTTACAAGAAAAAATCTACGATCGCGAACTATGTTGTAAAAATTTCCTTTTCAGATCGACAACTACAATGGATTCATCACCAAACAACAACGACGGCGCCTCTGCGCCTCCACTACCGGAGATTCCAATTTTGCGCATTGCATTGATCTCTGAAGGATGCACCGCGACAAACAAGGATGCTATCATCACTAGAGATTCCAGCGGACTCATAGCGCTTCATGAGTCAAATCTTAGTGAGGTTCTTTCTGAACGACACGGCTTTATTGAACAATTAACCATCGTTCAACAACAATTGGATGCTACTGAAGAGAAGATCCTGTCAAACTCCCCACCCTTATTCAGCTTGAACAGTCAACTTCAAGACCAATATAGACTGATCAACGACCTTACCAATCAGCGCCATGAACTGAGCAGTCAAGTTCTGACACAAAGGGAAGAGTTAGCCGATTTAAAAGCAAAGCAAGTCCAAATGCAAAAGAACTTAGATTCATACGAGACGGATTACAACGACCTATCAGATGAACACAAATACCAAAAGAACTACAGCAAGCGTCTCCGCAAACTGTTTACTTCCACTGTATCAGAGATCTATTTTGCACTTACGGAACTGACATAGTGGCTAAATTAGCCAGCCTTCCTACAGTAGGTCAATCTCGCAGTGCGCAAAACATAGTCTCCTCACGTGAATCCGATGAGGACTATTTAGCTCTTCTAAAAAATCTTTCCGACGCGCTTAAAATTGGAGCGCATAAGGACAACGAAAGAGAATAGAATTTCTCTTCCTCTTCTATATCCTTTTAAAAAAAAATTTTTTTATTTTATTTTATTTCGTTTATTAAAAAAAAATTTTTTACTCAAACGTTCTTTTATTTTTATTATCAACATAATTTTCTTTAATCGTAAAGCACTTATTACTCTAAAGCACCGTTGTTCATTTAATAAAGTAACCTACGCTATGTTTATTGCGTCAATACTCGTCAAATCATACCAAAGTAGAAAATTTTTAGTTATCTTGATTGTTTGAGTATTATTAGTTCTTTAAAAAGAAATTTAAGTTACCTTCGTATAAAGTAAAATAATACAAACCAAGACTGAGTATTACAAAAAAAACACAACAATTTAAGACAATCTTATTAAGATGTATATGATTATTTAGTTAATTAAAGTATTACTATTTGTATTCTACGCATTCACAGGTCTCCTCAGAGATGGGCAGGTTATTCTAAAATGTAACGCTACAAACTTGGTAGAAAGCTGTTCCAAATGACTTCCAGATTCCAAATTTTCAAACCGATAAATCGTACCTGATCCTCTTTTCGAATTATCTCTTTTACAGATATTCGGAAACTTGAAAATGAATTATCTTAATGTGGAAGCTTTGATTCTGAAGATTGCTGATTTTTCGTTATTAAAAATTTTTTAGACAATGATTTTATAGATAATTATGTTCATGATTTTGAGAAAAGTGTGGGTATGGGAGAGTGGGGCAAGACGGGGTACTTAAGGTTTAAAGCGCCAAAAAAACGAAAATTATCGAATATATATTTTATTATTTTATTTAATAACCATCTTTGGGAATCAGTCTTTAGTAATAAAGGCGTACAAAGGCCAACTGTTTCTTAAAAAATCATAAAATTTATAATATAAAAAAATTGCAAATCTCCCCATCTTGCCGCACCGGCGCGGAACTAAAAAAGCAACCTATTTCTGTCGACAAATTTTACAAGTAAAGGTTGCATCTTCATCTTCGTCATAGACACTAGCACAACTGCATTGGCCGCAGACAGAACAAGCAGCCCAGCCTTCATTTGAGTCTAAATAATAAACATTACAATTTATAGAGACAAGGTGTATTTTCCACTTTACCATCGCTAATTATTGATTTAACCTGACAAGCTTTTTTCTTTTTGCTCACTCTTTTTTTATTCAGTCTTGATTTAAGTAGTTTTTTTAACTTCCCTTATTTCTCTTTTCTTTTGCTTCATTTGTGTACCCCGTCTTGACCTACTCTTCCCTACCCTATCTTGCCCGCACCTACGAAATTGAATAAAATGATTAATTACTACAATTTACGATTCAACAAAGAAAAAAACATATGCTTCCCTTCGTCTGCAACCCTTGCCAGTTATAACAAATTTTATATAGTTCATTAACTGTGATTTTTAAATAATAAACACCTCCTACAAAAGTAAAAAATTCACAAGAAAATCGTCGAAAACAGTTTTTTAGTAAAACAGATAAAAGATTTGTTCTCATGGCTTTTAGGTTTTGTAAACAAGAAACTATCGTCTTGGTGCAGTATTATGTAAAATATAATCGCGATTGGTTAATTCGTTTGTTAAATAGGGCCGGTAACCCGTCTTGCCCCACTCTCCCCTATAAAGCAGAGTCTACAATGAGAGAAGGTGCTCATCGGTGTTCATAGCTATAGGTATACTAAAGCATGCTGTGGTATATCTATAGCTATGAACATCGATGCGCACCTTCTCTCATTGTAGACTCTGCTTAAGTCCCAAAAATCACTTTTTAGTTTTTGTAAATACAACGGTTTTAAGAAATGATTGGATTGGTTTAAAATTTGATACTCAGGGGTTTTGGGGTCGCTGATTGCGAATATAATGTCAAAATAATAAAATCTGTGGACAGATTCCTAATCAGCGACCCCGAAACCCCTCGAGTAACGAGTTTCAGGCAAATTGAATAGTTTTTTTAAAGTCGATTGCCATATTGGATCCAACATTTTGAGTTTTGAAAATCTGACGTCATATTCGTAATCAGCGATCCCGAAAACCCTCAAGTAACAAATTCTTAGTGAATTTGTTGTTGGCAATATCGCTATATTTTTGTGAAGTAGAGGGTTCAAGCTTTATTTTAACTCATATGACAAGTCTCTACCACGTCGGATTTACCCAGTAGAAATTTTCAAAAACTACTAAGAAATGATTTTTGGGTATTTTACCCCCAATTTTCTCAAAATCCTGACGTGATGGGAGGTTTTTGTTAAATGTTAATTCGGATTTAGCGCAGCAAAAGCTACGGTAAATGACTTTTCGATCTCAGACAACGGAAACTTTTATTTTTTTGCAGGCTTCTGAAATTATATATATATTCATATATGTAGCACTTTAACATGTGACAGACGTGTCCAGAATCAAAAAATCAAAAAGTTTCTTGAAGAAGAGACAATTCGGAACCATAATTATCTATAAAATCTTTGTCTAAAAAATTTTTAGTAACGAAAAATCAGCAGTCTTCTGAATCAAAGCTTCCACATTAAGATAATAAATTTTTCAAGTTTCCGACTATCTGTATAAGATATAATTCGAAAAGAGGATCAGGTACGATTTATCGGTTCAAAAATTTGAAATCTGGAACTCATTTGGAACAACTCCCCACAAAGTTTGTAGCGTTACATTTCAGAATAACCTGCCCACCTCTGGTGGAGACCTGTGCATTACTTCACTAAAACACCCGTTACCTTACATTAACGAAATCGACCCAATAACAAGCATTAATGAACAAGCCTTCTGTTTTCTAGAATTTCTTTTGTTCTTTTTATTAATGATAATATTAATAATCTTACTTGAATCCAATTTATAGCAAAAATGAGCCGATGAGAATTATCTTTGCAAAGAGATAATCAGGTGGACAAAAAGGGTCACTGGTAACGACAGTTTAGAAGGGGAGAATTGAAACGATTTCTCTCACAAAATTTACTTTTATTTTATTAAATGTCATTCCAGTGGTCTTTTCTAATTAATTATATTTTTCTTTTTGTATTATTATTGAAGCTTGAAGAAGATGGCACATATTAAATATAAACAATCGCATACTGTTTTTGACTATAACTGTTTTTCTGAATTGAGAGCTGAATGTAAGAACTTAAGTCGTGAATGCTACAAAGCTTATATTTCTAGAATGGAAAGTTCGATTTCTGATAACCCCAAATTATTTTGGAGTTACATCAATTCATCTCGTAGGGAGAATAGATTACCTAATTCTATGTTTCGCGGAGATGAAAGTGCAAATAACAGTAAGGATGTGGCCAACTTATTTGCTAAGCAATATAATTCTGTATACACCGCATCCTCCTCTTCTTTTGATTGTGAGCATTTATATAGGGATAATAATTTTAATCTTTCATCTTTTGTTATTGAGGCAGAAATGATATTTAAAAAGATTAAGGGTTTAGATATAAATAAGGATGCCGGAGCTGACGATATTCCTCCCTCCATATTGAAGTCATGCTGCTCTGCTTTTATTTTACCATTATCAATTCTCTTTAAAAAATCATTATTGAGTGGCGTATATCCGTACCACTGGAAAAAAGGGATCATTGTTCCGATTTATAAGGAGGGGACTAAGGGCGATGTTTCGAATTATAGGCCTGTCACTCTTTTGAGTGCTATTCCTAAAGTTTTCGAAAGCATTGTCTTTGATGTTTTCTACGTCCATTCGGTAAATTTTATTATACAGGAGCAGCATGGTTTTATGAGAGGTAGGTCAGCCATAACAAATCTTAGCATTTTCTCTGATTTTGTAATAAATAGTTTGGAACGGGGGTATCAGGTTGATGCGGTGTATGCAGATTTTATGAAGGCGTTTGACAAGGTGGATCATGTGGCTCTCGTTGCTAAGCTTGGAGCTATGGGATTCTCGGGGGAAGTATTGTCGTAGATTAAAAGTTATCTGACAGATAGACCTTTGACTGTTCGTGTCAATTATGATTTTTCTGATATATTTTACGCTATCTCGGGAGTACCCCAGGGTTCGCACCTTGGTCCATTACTTTTTTTAATTCATATCAATGATATCTTTTCAGTTTATCAAAATTGTTTATTCTTGTTGTTTGCTGACGATTTAAAGATATACAGGGTTGTGTATAGTCAGCAATGTGCTGACGATATGCAATCTGATCTTGACCGCCTGCAGGTATGGTGTGAGAAAAATTCACTTCCATTAAATGTTAATAAATGTTGTGTTATTTCTTATTCAAAGAAGAAGACAACACTAAATTATAACTATTTGATTGGTAACAACATGCTTTCTAGATCAAACAGAGTGCGTGACCTTGGGGTTATTCTTGATGCGTCATTTACTTTTGGGGATGATATTGATGAGACTATTAATAAGGCAGTCAGGACATTGGGATTTGTGAAAAGAAATGCTTTGCATTTTCATAATGCCTCAACTTTAAAATCACTTTTTTTTACTTTGGTTCGTTCGATTATTTTGTTTGCTTCTGAGATTTGGTCGCCCTGGCAGGAATACCTTTTAATAAGATTGGAGCGAATACAAAATAGGTTTTTGCGCTTCGCTGCTAAGCAACTCGATATTACCTATGATTTTTTTTCACATGAATATGATGACGTAAGGAGGCAATTGAAGATCCCGACAATTTCATCCAGATTTCTGTACTCGGATTTAATGTTTCTTTTTAAAATTATAAATGGAATGATTAACTGTCCGGATATTTTATGTAAAATAAATTTCTCTGTGCCTTACAAACCATCACGTAATTTTCTTCTTTTCAAAGTTAAATATCATAGAACAGAGTATGGTGATAATAATGTTTTCGAACGTATATGTCGTGAGGCTAATGAAAGTGCACATGATCTAAATTTTTTCGAAAATTCAACTCTACGTTTTACCACTGCCCTGCGCAACTTATTATTTGAATATTACACAGCGTAATCAAATAATTAATTATTAATTGTAATTAATATTCTTTTTTTTTTCTTTCTTTTTCTTATATTAGTACTTTATACGAAAGGGCGTTTTATATTTTGTAAGCCCGTTGATACATGAAAATAAAATAAAAATAAAATAAAATTATTAGTGCGACTTTTTAAACGAAAAGTTGCAGATGGCGCATAATTCGCGCCTAGCAGACGACAAAAGCACATGTTGCTCGCCGGGCGAAATTAGCGCCAAAGAGAGATTAGCATCTCACAACAACGCATATAGCGCATTGTATAATTATAATTACTTTTGTACCAGTTAATCTTTTATTAAAAGTTATTGTTTAAATTAATCTTGTGAGATTTCTGAAGTGATCCTTCCTGCGCCAGTTTCCACTATTTCAAGGAAAATTGTTCTAAGCTGCTTGTTCCTGGGCGAGAATCAACTCCGGTAAGTCCACCTATGTATTCTCATTTGGCTCTACACGGAAGGCTTGTTCTCACCTTGTGGATTCTCACCTGTGGAAACTCTGCTTGAAATTATTGTGCGCCATCGGTTAAGTCGAACCCCTTTTTTTATCTCCTTTTATTTCTTAGTCTAAATCTTACCCGGTTGCCCACAAGGTTTATTGCACTTTCAGGTTAAGATATCTCGAAAACCTGACGTGCAGGGTCTATTTTGAGGCCGGATTCGGATTCAGCACGTTGAAAACCTTCGGAAAAGTATTGTCTAATTCGTGAAAAGTAAATCTTGTCGGCCTGTGTTATCATTTGCTTGGTCTTTTTCATATTGAAAACTATGTGTTAAATATTTTCTTCTCTGTGGATTAGGTGATGAAAATCCAGCTGCATTATTAGACTTACGGTTCGACATAACAGAAAAAAAAATTTCATTAAAAGAATAAGAGTTACTTACCAAGATTTTTTAAAAATAAATAAATTATAACAAAAGAGCAATTCCATGTAAAATCGATGATCTTTGATGATCAATGATTTTTCTACATTGTTAGCAATTTTCTTGAAACTTTTTTTCCTTGTAGCTTTAAGGATAATATATGATAAAGTGAAGACGATTTTAAAAATTACGAAAAAATTTTGAAAATATTCAAATTTGAAAACTTATGTACTAATTTTTTAAAATTAAGATAACTCCGGTTGTTTTCAATATTTAAAAATTTTTTTTTTTAAATTTCTCATTATAGTTAGCACTTTTTAAATAAATTTTTTTGAAAAAATTTTTTTTATTAATTGTTAAAATTTTTTTAAAAAACACCCCCCTCCGATTTTTTGTATTTTTTTATAGTGATAGCCAAAAGTAATAAGAAATTTTCTGTAAAAGTTTCATAGTGGGATCGCGATAACTTTTCAAGAAATCAACGAAAAAGTCTGTGGCGCTCCGTTGGACTGACGCGCTCACGAACGTAGGGGAGAGTTGTCAGAGTTGGACAGGGTTGAGGGTTGGGCCACCGCGTTTATTTCATTTTATTACACTAGCGCCATCTACCTTTGTACGTAAATTCTTGCTACTAAGTGTCAGCAATCTTTTTATATAAATCGCATTTAAGTGTACGAACCTATACTTGACCAGCGTACCAATTTGTGATATGGGCTCAGCAAAAACTTTTTTGTGGTGTCAAAAAAGAGAACTAAATGTAGAAGAAATGTGCCAAAGACAAAATAAGTTTACAAAAATTGTTCATTAAGATGATCTGTTAAAATGTGTAAAGTATTTTGGTGTTTGTGTCACGCGTTTGTGTTCTGTGCCCCTATGACGCAAAACGACACGTGAGTCAGAGTTGGTCCATGAGGGAAATTCAGCAATTACAAAGCGTATTGTAACAGAAATTCATTTTTTCACTTAAAGAGGTGTTAAAAACTTCATTTCCATTGGAAGGAGAGGAAAAAATTTTTTGATAACCTTTTTCAATTTTTCAATTTTGGATTTCGTTCATGACGAATAAATTATCTAAAGTTATATGAAAATGCATAATATAGGATTTTATTTTAATTTCATGGTTCCTTTCCTCATTCCCAAGTGTCATTCTATCATTTGAAGCTCATTTTTAATCATTTACCTAAATATTTCATTGATTTTCTACAGTGACCCAACTCTTGCGACCATGATCAACTCTGACAACATTTTTTTATATTGCTTATAACTACGAATCTTTTTGTCAAATTTTGTTACAATGTTCAGCAAAAACATTGCATTTGAGTTGATCTTTCCAAAAATATGCGCGAAATCGCGAAATTCGTTCTACAGGGGAAGTTATAAAGAAAAGTCAAAACTATGCCCAACTCTGACAACGCTCCCCTACGTCCAAGAAGTTGGCAACGTCATTTTATTTTTTCTCAACAAAATTTATATTAAACTAAAAACCAAAACGTGTGCTACACCTGGCAAACGATAACAAATATTGTGCTAGAAAAAAAATATAAATATTTTACAAAAATTAAAATAGTATATTTCGTAACGAGTGCGAGCAGTTGCTAATTTTTGAACGAGCACTTTTTTTGGAACAAACTGTAGGCGAAACTTCGCTTTGCTTACAGTTTGTTCCAAAAAAAGTGCTTGTTCAAAAATTGGCAACTGCTCGCACTCGTTACGAACGATATTTTTCATAACAAGGCGCAAAAAAGTGCCGTTTTTAGCACCGCGTTATAAAAAAAATTTATTTTAATACTATAATTTTTTTGAACCTTTTTAAAAAATCAAAAATTTGGAAAAATAAAATTTCTGCCAAATTATGCTCGTGAGCACAATAATAAGGTCTTAAAACAATGTTTCAAAAAGTTAAATAATTATTTAAAAATAATCACAGGGGCAATTGAGGAATTGTGGGTCACCTCGCATTCATTAATTCATTCGCATTTCATGACTTTACAGCACTTTACATTATTAAATTAATTACTAAATTATTTATTATTATTATTGTAATGCAATTGACATAATACTTTGTACTCGGGGATTTTCGGAGTTGCGGATTACGAATCTGAAGTCGGAGTTCGAAAATTCAAAATGTCAGATCCAATATGGCGGACGAGTTTTGAAAAAACTCATGGAATTCATTTGAAACTCGTTAGTCGGATTCCGATATTTTGAAATTCAACTTCAAATTCGTAATCAGCGATCCCGAAAATCCCCGAGTAACGATTTTTAATTGAATTCTATGAGTTTTACAAAATTCGTTCGCCATATTGAATTCGCCATTTTAAATTTTTGAAATCCGACTTCAGTTTCGTAATCAAGCCTTGAGCCATGATCAATCCTTAAGCCGTAACCAAGCCTTGAGCCATTAACAAGCCATGAACAAGCTTTGCTATTTTGGACCTATTTTTAAGGCTCCACAGGATGTAGCTAAAAAACTATTGATTTTTGGGAGTTTTGTCATTATCTTTTTTTGTTCAGGAGAATATCAGCTACAAAAGTACGAAGTTTAAACAAGTTTGACAGAAACTTTTTTTCAATGTATCCTGTGCGGGATCCTTTATTAAGGTCTAATGCGGGTAAAAAAAGCGTCCCAAGCTTTTATTGTAATCATGCAAGACGACAAACGATATTTGTTACCAGGGAGTACCGACACTCTACCGTGGGGACATTATGCGATCCCCACAATCGACGAATGATTTTGTAAAATATAATTGTAAATAAAAGATTTGTTAATAAATAATATAATTATATTCAATTTCCATGTGTTTTTTATTTAAAAAATCTTTTCATATATACATATAATAACATGATTAAAACTTATATTAATGTAATATAATTTAAATGTGCAAATCACCCCTAGTAACTTAACGCAAATGCCAATCAACCAGCAAAAGCAAATTAATCAAAGATTAATGTTAGTGTAGAATCTCTTTATAAATCAACACTACTTCCAACAGCAGACCTTTACAATGCCAGTGCCAACTTATTTAATATTGATTTAATATTGATTCATTAATGATTCATTATTGATTCATTATTGATTCATGATTGATTCATTATTGATTTATTATTGATTCATTATTGATTCATTATTGATTTATTGTTAATTAAATTTGGCACTGGCAGTGTGAAGGTCAGTTCTTGGAAGTTGTTTTGATTTATAAAGAGGTTCTACGCTAACATTAATCTTTGATTGATTTACTGGTTGATTGACATTTGCGTTATGTTACTGGGTACGATTTCCGAATAATAGATTATACATTTGCTTTATCTTCCCACGTATTGTGAGCAGGGACGTAACAAGGAACGAATAGGCCCCCCGCAACATTCCTCTTGAGGCCCTTTTAAGGCGACTAACATTTCAAATTTACAATTTTATTAATGAAAAAATTAAACGTAATTTTGGAAATATTTTTAATAATATTTAATTCAATGCACTGAAAATATAAAAGTAGTTACAAATGTTTTGAAGTTTCTTAACATATTTGATGATTTTTTAAGAAGAATAAAATAATCAGCAATTCAGAAGTATAGAATAAAAAATGTGATAAAAATATTAATAATAAAAAGTTAGACTGCTTTAAAAATATTTTTAAATATAATATTTTTTTACAAAATTTATATAATTTTATTATTCGGTCTAAAATTTTCAAAAAAATTTTGTTGCCGAGGCCCCCTGTAACCCGAGGCCCCCCCGCAATGCGGGGTTTTGCTGTGTGGTAGTTACGTCCCTGATTGTTAGAATTATCAAAGCCAAGCCATTTGACAAGAACTTTGTTTCCACGTGTCTTAAGAATTTTTTCCACAAAATAAATATCTGAATATTTTACTTTAAGAAGTTCCTCTTCATAGAATCATCCGCTGATGGGTTGATCCTGGTAATCCCTGAGCTTGTAAGTCACTTTCTTGAGTTGATACAACTTGATCTACGGTGAATATTTCTGTTGTCCAATTGGGTGTGTATCCTTTCTCGAAAACGTTTTTATATTTTCTTACTCGAACTTTGTCACCAATTTTATACTTTAGTCGTCTTAAAGGAATTTTTCTCAGTTTAGAGATCCTTTCTTTTAAAATTTCAACGTCTTCTGAAGTAACATCTTTAGGCTTCATTCCAATTATTCTATGTTTTGTATCATTATAGTTGGAAATAAGAGTAGGCAATATATCATACCACTTGTAATTTCCTCGTAAACTAAATTGCATCCACATTTTTTTAATGTTCGATTAAACCGTTTAACAATGGAATCCTTCATATTACTGTATGTTAAATAAAAATTTATTTTATGATTTTTCATTAATGCTTTAAATTGTGAGATTATAGAATTCTTTTCCTTTGTCACTATGCAAGTTTTTTAGTATGCGTTTTTTAGCAAATATAGAAAGCATTGCATGAGAAACATCTTTTCCACTTTTACTTTTTACTGGAACAGCTCAAGCATATTTCGAAAATATGTCTATAACTGTTAGTAAATACTTAAAACCTATATTTATTTTTGAATAAGGTATCATTTATAGTAAATCTGCTTGCCATGTCTCATCAATATCACGCATTTCAACTCGCCGTCGAGGATAATTTTTTCTAGCCTGAGTATAAAGTTCATTCACTACTGTTAATTTTTTGTTGTTCATTCTCGAGAGCACTTATGCGAGTATCCAATTCACTAATAATTTTAGCTGTTCGATAAGATAAGTCTTGATTTATATCTTTTTCAAAAATTTTTATTTTTTCTGTAATAGAGTCTTCAAGAACTTTTAGAAATAAGTTGTTATTGTCCACCTCTGATCTAAGTGAGGCACTAGCTTCATACAATAAACGCACTTCGTGTTTTATCATATGTCGTACAAGTTATAAATTGTCGTTTTCTTTAGCGTTAGCAAGATTACAGAGTTTTCTTCCTTCAACGTCAAAGTTACCTTGAGAATTAAGTTTAAAACCAACTCTAGGAGGCCCTCGTCTTGCTGTTCCTCTTTGATTGAGAGGATGTCCGAACACGTCAATGCTCATTGTTGAAGTGAATGATATTTGCTAAAACACATCTTAATATATAATTTTAGCTTCACGTAGTTCCTCAATGATAGACATGATTTCATTATTGTGACTAGGATTTTCAGCAGCTTGAGAAGCCATTAATAGTCTAAGACGGTCAACCAAATCATTTGGATCATCCCAATAGATATATTCTCGTTGAAAATTTTGTTTGTTATCATAAATTTAGGTAATGAACTACCACTGACAGATGGCTGTTTTTAGGTTCTCGCTTAACAATAAAATCAGCTATTGAAACAGCTCAAAAAGCTATAAGGAAAGCAGGTGGTAGAAAAAAGGTTTTAACACCTCGTATTCTACCTGTCCCATCAAAAGTTGGTAGTCTGTTACCATTAATTCCAATTTTTGCTGGTCTAAGTGCACTTGGAGCGCTTACTGAGAGAGCTGATGGTGTAGCAAAAGCTGTTAATGATACAAGTGCAGCAAAAGAGCAGTTGAAGGAGTATTGTGAGCTCATCGTCACAATAGAGAGTTAGAAGCAGGTGCACTTGGTAAAGGTCTACATTTAAAACCATACCGACAAGGTTTGGGACTTCATTTGAAACTATATGTTAAAGGACAAGGTATTAAAAGACGTTGTAGAAAAAAAGTTTAAAGCTGCCTCAACGAGCTCTTACTGATCTAGATTTACTTAAATATTCTAAAGAAATGAAAATTTCTCATTTTCGAGGAGTTTTTATGCGAAATGAACTACCTATAAGAGGTCCTCGAAAAAATGAATCAGCAATTATTAATTTAGATGATAAAGATGGTTCTGGAACTTATTAGGTTTCATATAAAAAAGTTAACAATAAAGTAGTATACTTTGATAGTTTTGGTAATCTTCAACCACCCTATGAACTTGTCAATTACTTAGGTTATAATACTTTAATACAGTATAATCATCAAAATTATCAAGGTTATAACAGTTTTAATTGTGGTTATTTATGTCTGAAATTCTTATGTGGACAAGTTGAAATAACTCAAAAATATATTCTATACACGGAGAAAACTGGAGTATTCAACTTACTATTTGGAGGGACAAACAGACTATATTTGAGGTTAAATTTTTCGTAACCATCTCGGAGGAATAAATAGACACTCCGATGATTAATTTGACTAACTCGGAGGGAAAAGTTAACTATCCAGAGAATCAGGCTTAACACTTAAACCCCAACCCTCTAAGTTTGACTATCCAGTTTTCTCATTGTATAATTGATTGTAAGTCATTCCACCTAATCAGTTAATAAAAAGTCATCAACATGGAAGAATCTTTTACTCTGACTATCTCAGGCAATTCATCTATCCTGGAAGCAAAATATTTTTCTCCGGTAGAAATATTATCTAATAAAAATTATGTACTTGGCTTAGTTGAATTACTAACTTTCAATTTAATTCCTAATATTGATCAAGGTAGAAATAAATTTTATATTGGTAATAAAGTGATTACTATTCCCCCTGGAAGTTATGAAATTAAAGATATTGAAAAATATATTCAAAACTCTATTGAAAATGGATCTGAAATTGTAAGAATCAAACCTAACAATAATACTTTACGTAGTGAAATAACAAGCAGCCTTGAAGTGAGTTTTGAACAAAACGATTCAATTTGTAAATTGTTAGGATTTACTCCACGAATATTGACAGCTAATAAGCCTCATACGTCAGATGTACCAGTAGCCATTCTTAAGGTAAATGCTATCAGAATTGAATGTAACATTACTACTGGTGCATACATAAATAATAAAAAGGTACACACAATTCACGAATTTTTTTCAATTGTACCAGCTGGATATAAGATTGTGAAAGTTACATCTCACGTCATTTATCTTCCAATCGCAGTGAAGACAATACATAATATTCAAATAAGAATCGTTGATCAAGACGGAGAATTAATAAATTTTAGAGGTGAAACTATAACAATTCGATTACACGTTAAATCAACGTAATGGGAATTGTATTTCATAGACAAAATGGTGGAAGCTATATAAAAGAGTTGCCATGTCAGAAGTCATTTATTCCTCAATCAGTTCGCAAGAGACTAACATCTCAGAACATACTATTTCTGAAGCAGCTTGGCCTAAGAGTTTATCAAGAAATCAAAGAAAAAAAATTGATTTTCCACATACTTTTTATTTGGTGTTGTAATAAAGATGGAAGAAATTTTAAACATTCTAAGTCCAGTTAAATTTGATAATTCTGTGGCAGGGACGCATGAT
Source organism: Leptopilina heterotoma (assembly GCF_015476425.1). Classification (NCBI taxonomy): domain Eukaryota; kingdom Metazoa; phylum Arthropoda; class Insecta; order Hymenoptera; family Figitidae; genus Leptopilina; species Leptopilina heterotoma. The sequence continues at coordinate 195,833 of NW_025111170.1, forward strand.
TATTCCCCAAATGTCATTTTTCCGAAATGTCATTTTACCGAACTGCACTTTTGCGAATAGTCATTTTTGCGAAAAGACATTTTTGCGAAATGTCATTTTTACGAATAGTCATTTCTGCGAAAAGCCATTTTTGCGAATGGTAATTTTTGCGAAAAGTCATTTTTACGAATTTTCATTTTTGCGAATTGTCATTTTTGCGAATCGACATTTTTACGAATTGTCACTTTTGCGAATCGACATTTTTACGAATTATCACTTTTGCGAATCGACATTTTTACGAAATGTCATTTTTGCGAATAGCCATTTTTGCGAAAATCTATTTTTGCGAATTGCCATTTTTGCGAAATTTCATTTTTGAGAAATGTCATTTATGCGAATTGTCACTTTTGCGAATCGCCATTTTTACGAATTGTCACTTTTCCGAAAAGTCATTTTTGCGAATTGACATTTTTCCGAAAAGTCATTTTTGCGAATTGACATTTTTGCGAAAAATACAATAGTGAATCTATATATACTACAAGTTTACTATTGTATTTTTCGCAAAAATGTCAATTCGCAAAAACGACTTTTCGGAAAAGTGACAATTCGTAAAAATGGCGTTTCGTAAAAGTGACAATTCGCATAAATGACATTTCGTAAAAATGAAATTTCGCAAAAATGACAATTCGTAAAAACGACAATTCGTAAAAATTACTTTTCGCAAAAATGGCTATTCGCAAAAATGACATTTCGTAAAAATGTCGATTCGCAAAAGTCAGAATTCGTAAAAATATCGATTCGTAAAAATGTCGATTCGCAAAAGTGACAATTCGTAAAAATGGCGATTCGCAAAAATGACAATTCGCAAAACTGAAAATTCGTAAAAATGACTTTTCGCAAAAATTACTATTCGCAAAAATGGATTTTCGTAAAAATGACTATTCGTAAAAATGACATTTCGCAAAAATGGCTTTTCGCAAAAATGACTATTCGCAAAAGTGCAGTTCGGAAAAATGACATTTGGGGAATAATCATGCGTCCCTCTGTGGCACACTATGAGATTCATGCACATCAACCATACGTGTCATCAGCATTTAACCCCTTCACAGTGCAGTGAAAATGAAGTTTTTGTGTCATAAATGTTCAAAAAATTTTTTTAAAAAAAGACATGACATTGTCATATTGTATGTTTTTGGGGTCACTGAATCAAAATCCATTTTTAAAACTTCAAAAAGTCAAAATGGCGACCAAAAAAATTTTAAAGTTAACGAATTCCGTTACTTTAAAATTCTTTTAGTTGCTATTTTGAATCCGCTATTTTGAATTTCGAATTTTCGACCACAGATTTGTATTCAGCGACTCCGAAAACCCCCCGAGTAGGCATTTTCAGACAGATTCGTCAACTTAAAAATTTTTTTTGGTCGCCATTTTGAAGCCGCCATTTTGAATTTTGAATTTTCGACAACGGATTTGGATTCAGCGACCTCGAAAACCCCTGAGTAAGCATTTTTAGCCAAATTCGTTAACTTTTAAATGTCTTTTTTTTCGATGGCCCTATAGAGCCCATGAACATAAAAGGCACGACATTTCTATGGCTCTATAGAGCCCAGTGACAGTTAAGGGGTTAATAACAGTGACGAGATTCGAATTGCAGTTCAACATCAAGACTTGTACATTCTTCTCTCTAAAAGTACTCAACACGTCACTGGAAGAATTGTTAAGCCTAACAATACGCTTGTAACTAATACAAAGTTAATTAGCAATGGTATTTCCTACTTGTTTAATAAGATTCGTTATGAATTAAAAAAACGGTGACAAACTATGTGTTAAAATTGATGTGTGTTAAAATTGATCGCTCTAACTTGGTATTACAACCACAATGAAAAATAGAATTTCTCAAACACCTCATCAAATGATTTACTCTGAAAATGCTGGTTATCTGCCTTATGATAATGATAGCAGAGTAACAAATGATGCTGGATATTTTGATGTAAATATTCCACTAAGTATGATTATTGGTTTTGCTAAAGACTATCGAAAGATTGTTGTAAATGCAAAACATGAACTTATTTTAACAAGATCTCGTACTGATCTAAATGTTGTAGTAAACATTAAAGCAGCTGAGCGTGAAGAATTTAGAATTATTATTAATAAAGGTGAATGGTTGATTCCATATTTAATGGTAAATGATCGACAAAAAATTGAGTTATTGAAATTTATTGAAAAAGCCTCACTTATAGCAATGATTTTTAGATCATGGGATTTGTATGAGTATCCTATGATTCCTTCCACTTAAAAGCATGTGTGGACTGTAAAAACTTCAACACAAGTTGAAAAACCTCGAAATGTTATTCTTGGTTTTCAAACAAATCGAAAAGAAGATCAAGAAAGGTATGCAAATTTATTTGATGCCTGTAATCTTCTCAATGTTAAACTTTTCTTAAACTCACAGTACTATCCTTATGGAAATTTAAATTTTACTCAAAACAAATTTTCCATACTATATAAAATGTATTGTAATTTTCAACCGTCCTACTATGGAAAAGAATCTGAACCTTTATTAACTAGAAATACCTTAAAGATTATGCACCATTGGCTGTTATTGATTGCTCAAAACAAAACGAATTTCTAAAACAAGCATCTGTAGATGTGCGATTGGAATTTGAAGCAAGTGAAAATTTTCCAGCCAATACAGCTGTATATTGCCTTATAATTCACGACTGCATTATACAGTATACACCAATCAGCGGCGTTGTTAAAAAAGTAGCGTGATTGGTAGAAATAATGACCAATTATAGACGACATCGGTAGTAGGGGTATTTGAAGTGGTGGGGGAAGGCTATAAAGAAAACTTCTCTCTAAGGCTTGAGACATTATTCTATTTCAGATACCATGGCGAACGTCGTAGATATTCAGTGCTTCAAAATACCTTACAACGAGTTTGTCATCAAAGAGTTGGCGATTCTACCAATTCAACAAGATGCTCATCCATTGGTCTACCTCTTTAAGCCGCCTTATGCCTGGAGTCGATTACCTGCAAGATACAAATGTGAGAATCGATGGCTTACAAATAATTATCATGGTGTTGATTGGTCTGCTGGTGACATTCCTTATGAAGAATTACAACCAATAATCAAAGAAGTATTAATAGGTACACCTACTGTTTATGTAAAAGGTTTAGAAAAACAAAAATGGTTCGAAAAATATACATTAAATGTGTTTAATTTAGATTAGCAATTTAGCAATTGTGGTGTTAAAAATGTATGTAATTTACGAAATTGGTTGATACAACCGTCATATCTACCTATATTACAAAAAGATATCGCCGCCGTCGCCGCCGCTGTTTCAAGATTCTGTAAGGGCGCCCTATCCCAAAAGGGCCGTCAAAACTTATGTCAAAATTGACCTATTTTTTGACCTATAGGTCAAAAAGAGGATAAATAACGGCCTCACATTACGTCAAAATCTATGTCTAATTTGACATATTTTTTTACCTGTAGGTCAAAAAGAGGATAAATAAAGGCCTCACATTACGTTAATATAGGTCAATTTTGAGGGTAGTTTTGACCTAGGCGTCAAAATTTGACAAAGAATTTCCGCTACCCTCAAAATTTAGGTCAATTTTGAGGGCAGTTTTGACCTAGACGTCAAAATTTGACAAACAATTTCCGCTACCCTCAAAATTTAGGTCAATTTTAAGGGCAATTTTGACCTTCCCATCAAAAATTGACAAACAATTTCCACTACCCTCAAAATTTAGGTCAATTTTGAGGGCAGTTTTGACCCAGACGTCAAAATTTGACAAAGAATTCCCGCTACCCTTAAAATTAAGGTCAATTTTGAGGGCAGTTTTGACCTAGACGTTAAAGTTTGACAAACAATTTCCGCTACCTTCAAAATTTAGGTCAATTTTGAGGGCAGTTTTGACCTACACATCAAAATTTGACAAAGAATTCCCGCTACCCTCAAAATTTAGGTCAAGTTTGAGGGCAGCTTTGACATAGACGTCAAAATTTGTCAAACAATTTCCGCGCACAGACTTAATGATGAGGTGAAGTTTGGCATCTTACCTAACAATGTAAGGTAATTTTAAAATTGTGTTTGCTCTTACACCTATCATTTTGACCTAATTTTGACGTTTTATTTTTACTTCCTCATTTAGTTACGTCATAATCTATGTGTAATTTGACTTTTATTTAACTACAACTTAAAAAGGGACAATAAAGGACAATAAACGTATCTATGATACGTCAAAATCTGTTTAAAATTTGACGCCTTTTTAACCTATAGGTTAAAATGGGTCAAAATATATGTCAAAGTTTAATCTAATTTTTGACATGTATATAAAAAAGGTCCATAACGATTATTACATTACGTCAAAATCTATGTGTATTTTGTCATGTATTGTATGCAATTTATTAAAATGCATTGATATTAAGAAAAAATTACTTTAAATTTATAAAAATTAAAATTAATATAAAAATAGAGATAGGGGGTTGACGCGCGAGGCGCGCAGGGGGGCGAAGCCCCCCTAGTGTACTACGAAATAATATTGAAAATAATGATGAAGTGGACAATGATTGTACAATAAAAGATTTTTATAATGATTGTGAAAATTTTCTATTTGATAAATAAATGTATTAAATGGAATACGAATGTTTACATTAAATAACCCTTCCCCATCCTATTATCTTTATTACACATGTGTGAAACTACTAAACATGTTAAAACTAGTCTAGACTTGTCTTATGACGTCACAAAGTGGGCGTGGCTCAATAAATAAAAGTGGGGGTAATGCGCATGAGTAGAATTAGTGATGGGGTTCTGCGCATGTGCAGAATTATTGGTTGGGGTAATGCGTGATATTTAGTTATAAATAGAGGCATCTCAACCGATTTAATCATTCTGTTTTGTGACATTACAAAGTATTATCTCTAAGAAAAGATGGATCTAACCAAAATCAACGCCATTGGTCGCATGGATGCTTTCCTACCTACGAAGCCGCTTTCCTGGACATAAGTATCCTATAACAAAGATCCAGGTTGTCAACACCAGGTATGGAGTGAAGGTCGTCGTTGAGGTGGATAAAAAGTTCAATATATTCCTACCTTCAAGATTTGTACCAATGTTCACTGATGACTCGATATGCTTGGATCAGATGCAAGAAGCTATTATTTCTAGACAATTACGGCTGAAGTATATTAGTGGTCAATACAACCATATTGAATTTAAAATAAAACAAGTATAAATATTGTATATTCAATATAATAAATGTATAAAATGTCATTAATACTGTATTTAATTAAATACCTTCATTAGTATTACGTTAGATAATAAGGTGTACATTTTAAGGTTATGTTTAATAAAATAGATTTTAAGGTTATGTTCAATACAATGGATTTTAAGCTTATATTTAATACAATATATTTTAAGGTTATGTTTAATATAATAGATTTTAACAACTTTTACAAGCGCCATCTATTAAAATTTTAATAATCTTATTAGTGTAAACAATATGGCGCCATCGTTGCCCGCGAAATACAAAATTCAAACGACTAAGTTGTGGCGCCATCTATCGGGACAACACGCAAACTGCACTAACACTCGGTCGATATAACACAGGGCTCGAACTAGGTCCGTAAATCCCGTAAAAGTCCGTAACTTTGCTTGAAGTCCGTAAAAGTCCGTTTTTTGAAAAAGGTCCGTAAAGTCCGTAATTCGATTGAAAAAGGTCCGTAAAGTACGTAAATTATACGATATAATTTGGATAGTTTTAGAGAAATTACAAATGATTGAAGGAATTCAATTGAGCTCCCGCGGGCAATAACTCGATCTGCGCTTGAACTGAAAAATCCAAGCCAGTCAAGCCGTCAAAAAATGAAAAAAAATAAAAGTCGGAATTTTTAATTTTAAAACATACTACCGTATAGAGCATAAAAATGCGCAACTTTTTTGTCTTTGAAATTTTTTTGTAGGACTTTTATTTTTAATAATAATGGAAAAAACTGAATTTTTTTTATTCTTCAATTTCAATGAATTTCAAAACATAAATCGACTTTTCTCAAACAAATCTGCATGAAATTAATTAAAAATTGATATACTTACGTATCAGGGTCTACTGAAGACGATAAAATGATTAAAACATTTAAAAAAATTAATTGTAAAATTATTAGTTAATGTAAATAAAGACCTGTCGGTAAATACATTTTCTCAACTTTGAAGAGAAAAAGTATGCGGTGAACTTTCGAGTTGACAAAACTTCCAGTGAGACATTTGTTTATTAACATGTCAAGAAGTTTTTTGGAAATTTTTATTTAAATCGAATGAAAAATAAACAAGATACATAATGTTTAAAAAAATATGCGTCGCGCGGCGGATTGACATTTTGACGCGAAAGCTTTACGATAGGAGGAAATTATTGGTAACTATTGCTATTTTCTGTTGATTTATTTAAAAAATAATTTTATTATTAATATATCTGACTTTTTAAAATATATACATAACTTAAATTCTTTTGTTCTTAAAAATTTGTTAATACTGTTTGGTTTTTCAAACCAGATTAAAACATTAAATAATAAATAAAAGTGTTACACAGAGAAAACATACTCGATTCAAGTAAAAAAATAATTTTAATTGATTTTGTTTAATTTAAATTAGTTTGTAAGCTTAATCCTAATATATAGAAAATATCTACTGCTTTGATTCAAAAATAATATTTGTTTGAATAATTATGTTTAATTCAAATATATTTTTTGTTTTGGTTTAAACAAAAAATACCTACGTTTAAAATTTTATGTTTGATTTAAACTTAAAAGTTGATTATAAATAATTTAAAATCAACCATAAATTAAATATATTATTTTTATAAATGAACCAAAAAATATGTTTGAATTAAACTTAAATTTATTTGACTGTAAAGCAAAAATATTTTAAGTTTGATTTAAAAGAAATTTGATTGAATTAAATAAATTGTTTTCTCAGTGTATTCTTAATCTGATTGTTTTACTTTTTTGGTCGTTTTCTTGAAGCACCTTGCACACACTCTACTTCTGACATTATTTAAATTTTTTTTATTAATTTACAATTAATTTTCAATTTTAAAACACATGGATTATTAAAAAAAACTTAACGACAGGAATAAAGTAAACTGTATTTTCTTCAAAAAAATACAAGGACCTGCTATGTTTAAATTAATGCACAGTATATAGTGCATCAAAACAATCTTAACCTTGGATTGAGTTAAAAGTTGGAAATAAGATTCAAAAAACGTAAAAAGCTGCCTATCATATATAAATGTATAGAATTGGTTTTATTTTAAATACAATACATGCATAAAATTATTTTTTAAATAAATCAACAGAAAATAGCAATAGTTTCCAATAATTTCCTCCTATCGTAAAGCTTTCGCGTCAAAATGTCAAAACGCAGCGCGACGCATATTTTTTTAAACATTATGTATCTTGTTTATTTTTCATCCGATTTAAATAAAAATTTCCAAAAAACTTCTTGACATGTTAATAAACAAATGTCTCACTGGAAGTTTTGTCAACTCGAAAGTTCACCGCATACTTTTTCTCTTCAAAGTTGAGAAAACGTATTTACCGACAGGTCTTTATTTACATTAACAAATAATTTTACAATTAATTTTTTAAAATGTTTTAATCATTTTATTGTCTTCAGTAGACCCTGATACGTAAGTATATCAATTTTTAATTAATTTCATGCAGATTTTTTTGAGAAAAGTCGATTTATGTTTTGAAATTCATTGAAATTGAAGAATAAAAAAAATTCAGTTTTTTCCATTATTATTAAAAATAAAAGTCCTACAAAAAAATTTCAAAGACAAAAAAGTTGCGCATTTTTATGCTCTATACGGTAGTATGTTTTAAAATTAAAAATTCCGACTTTTATTTTTTTTCATTTGTTCACGGCTTGACTGGCTTGAATTTTTCAGTTCAAGCGCAGATCGAGTTATTGCCCGCAGGAGCTCAATTATTTTCAAAAGTAATAAAGTTCTTCGCAAAAATTCAATTATGTTCAAAAATTTTTTAAAATTCTCGTCAAAATTTCAATTATCTTTAGAGATAATTAAATTCTTCTCCGAAATATCAATTATTTTCAAAAATTTTAATAAAATTCTTGGAAAAATTTCAATTATTTTCAAAAATTTTTCTCAATTTAATTATTTTTAATATCTACTATTTTAATAAAATTTTGCAAAAGAATTCAAATTATTTGAAAATTGATTGATACAATTATTCTTTAAAAGAATTCAATTTTAAGAAACATGTAATTATTCAATAAATTTTCAATAAATTGTTTTCTTTCTATTTAAATAATGAAATTCTCGTAGAATTTTCTCATAAAAATTGATTTATAAATGGATTTCAGTTAAAATTTTAGATTATAATATGAAGCTGAAACTGGCACCCAGTTATCAGCAACCAGTTAATTTTTAAAAAATTTTGTGTTGGCAATAAAACAAAAGAAAACCAACGTCAGGCGCTCAGCTGGCTCTAACGGAATGCAAACAATTCAATTAAAATTCAAAAATAAAATAAACATCATTAGCAAATACAAATAATATATGATTGATTATTATTTATATAATTACATTATTATATAAATAATTAATAATTGTAGTTTATAAGAAATATTAATATTGTATAATAATATAAATAAATAATTTAATTATTTTCAGCATAAAATAAGTTTAAAAATATACAAAAAAATTTCTATTTTTTTCCTTGACTAACAATAAATAGTAAACTATATTTTCTTATGCGTCTGGGAGTAGAATAAAGTAAAAAAATCATATTTGGTTAGAAGACGCGAACATTGGTTGGCAAAAAATCAATTTTTTCTGAAAAAAATTGGAAAAAATTATTTAAAAAATTTCTAATTTTTTTCTTAACTAAAAATAAGTGGTGCACTATTCTCTTCTATACTTCTGGGAGTAGAATAAAGTAGAAAAATCATATTTGGTTAGAAGACGCAAACATTGGTTGGCAAAAAATCAGATTTTTCAGAAAAAAATTAGAAAAAATTATTTAAAAAATTTCTAATTTTTTCCTTAACTAAAAATAAGTGGTGCACTATTTTCTCCTATACTTCTGGGAGTAAAATAAAGTAGAAAAATCATATTTGGTTAGAAGACGCGAACATTGGTTGGCAAAAAATCAATTTTTTCAGAAAAAATTAGAAATAATTTTTTTAAAAATTTTTAATTTTTTCCTTCTAACCAAATATGATTTTTCTACTTTATTCTACTACCAGAAGTATAGGAGAAAATAGTGCACCACTTATTTTTAGTCAAGGAAAAAATTAGAAATTTTTTAAAACATTTTTTCCAATTTTTTTCAGAAAAAATTTATTTTTTGTCAACCAATGTTCGCGTCTTCTAACCAAATATGATTTTTCTACTTTATTCTACTACCAGAAGTATAGGAGAAAATAGTGCACCACTTATTTTTAGTCAAGGAAAAAATTAGAAATTTTTTAAATAATTTTTTCCAATTTTTTTCTGAAAAATCTCATTTTTTGGCAACCTATGTTCGCGTCTTTTAACCAAATATGATTTTTCTACTTTATTCTACTCCCAGAAGTATAGGAGAAAATAGTGCACCACTTATTTTTAGTCAAGGAAAAAATTAGAAATTTTTTAAAAAAAATTTCCAATTTTTTTCAGAAAAAATTGATTTTTTTAAACCAATGTTCGCGTCTTCTAACCAAATATGATTTTTCTACTTTATTCTACTCCCAGAAGTATAGAAGAAAATAGTGCACCACTTATTTTTAGTCAAGGAAAAAATTAGAAATTTTTTCCAATTTTTTTCAGAAGAAATTCATTTTTTGTCAACAAATGTTCGCGTCTTCTAACCAAATGTGATTTTTCTACTTTATTCTACTCCTAGAAGTATAGGAGAAAATAGTGCACCACTTATTTTTGTTAAACTGAAAACAGGGTCCGCAGGTAATTAAATAAATAAGAGCAAAGTTTTAGATCACACAAAATGAATGTTTTATTAATGAACTTGTGAATATGAGATTTTATAAACGACAAGCTGAGCGAGGAGAATTCGCTAACTATCAGAGTTACCAATTACTGAATATAAGAAGAGTGTTGACACTCTAAGAAAGATAAAAATATAAAAGGCGCGAAATTATAAAACTTACACTCTCCCTATAATGAGAGCCTAAAATTAAATGAATAAGTCTCACATTAAACCGAGTCCTTTTACACAAAAATAATGTTTAGGTCCTGGTAACGGCTTCGTCAAGACATCAGCAATCATGAGATCGGTGCTCAAATACACTAGTTTGATCGGGTGATTATTTAACGTTTCACGAATAAAGTGATGCTTAATGTCAATATGTTTTGACCTAGAATGGAAAACTGGATTGACGGCTAATTTACCGGCACTTTGATTATCGTTAAAAAGTTCAACACTGGCGAATTTTGGAAGCCTCAATTGATTTAAAAAGGCAATTAAATGAATGGCTTCCTTCGATGCGTGGGTGAGGGCCATATATTCCGCCTCAGTGGAAGATAAGGCGACCGTTCGCTGTTTCTTGGATTCCCAAGAAATGGCTGCTCCTCCCATGATGAAGACTGATCCAGTGAATGACTTCCTGTCGATGGTGCAGTTGCCCCAGTCAGAGTCGACATATCCTTTTAGGTGACTGTCATCCTTCTTGTAGATCAATTTCAGGTCCATGGTACCTTTAAGATACCTTAAAACACGTTTGGCAGCTACCCAGTGAATTCGTTCGTAGGAATTGTTATATTGGCTCAACATGTTAACCGAGTGAGCGATGTCAGGACGTGTTCCAATGGCGATGTACATTAACGCCCCAATGAGCTCTCGAAAAGGAAAAGCGGACTTGCCTTCCTTGTCATTAACAGAGTTGATTGACAATTTGATTCCTAAAACCAAAGGAGTGGTGGTTGGCTTGCTGTCATTCATTCCGAATTTTAGAAGAACATCACGGATATATCCTGCTTGAGAAAGACTTATTTTCTCGTGGTCTCGAATGATTTATATCCCCAAACAGTACGAAGCACATTTGATGTCGAATGCTTGAGATAACGATTGCTTTATTTGTCGCTCCCTGCTCTTATTCTTGGTGATGATTAGAATGTCGTCCACGTAAACCAATAAATAAGATTTTTCACACTTGTCGACGTAGACACAAGGATCGGCTTCTGCAGGGGTAAATTCCATTTCTCGAAGAGTTCTATCGAGTTCTGTGTACCATTGACGGCCCGATTGTCGCAAACCATATATTGATTTGACGAGTTTACAAACTTTGTTTCCTCCTTGTAGATTCATTAACATGTTGGTTGCTCGTTGTACCAGTTCGGCGTCCTCTTCTTCTTCGACGATTCTCTGTAACATTTCGCTCAACAAATTTGGTACCTCCATATAGATCTCGGTGTCGATCTTTCAGTTCAGATATGCAGTCGTTACGTCGAGTTGTGAGACGTTTAGATCCATTTTTGCAGCCAATCCGATAAGAAGTCTCAGTGATCCAAGTCGTGCAACTGGTGCGAATGTGTCGTGAAAGTCAATACCGGGGCGTTGAGAAAACCCCTGGGCGACAACTCGAGCTTTTCGCCGTTCCAGGTTTCCCTCAGCAGTATATTTGTTTCGTAGAACAGTTCGGCTTCCGATCACCTTTGCTCCAGGTGGTCTATCCACTATCCTCCATGTATTGTTGATCACGAGGCTTTTAATTTCCAAGTAAATGGCATCCTTCCAAAGATTGCAATCCGGTCCGCTGAGAGCCTGAGAAAATGGAATCTCAGATGCGTTCATGGCTGATTCAGCATCGTGCCATTCGATCTCTTCGTTGTCGTTCGGTTGTTGATTGTTGTTTCCTTCCTCTTCCACGTGAATTTGGATTGGATCATCGTGAGGTATCTCAACTTCGTCGAGAGTGGCTTCGGGATTCTGGTCATCTTCGTTATTTTGAGCTTCTTTGTCGATTATTAATTTGCGTTGCTTTTTAGGCCTACCTGGCATTCCGGTTCGAATTATTGTTGGTCGTCCTCGACCAAACTTAGTTGGAAGTTCATTTCTTGGCCGTAACATTCGATCAGCATCATTTTCGTTGACGATTCCCAGAGGACGGTTCTCAGCGGGTGCTTCTGGAATGTTCTGGAGGTTCTGACCGATTATGGTTTCGGTCGTTTCGGATGTTCCATCGGCATCTTGAAGAAATTTCGATCTTCCATTAATGGTTTCGTTGCTGATGAAGTCCTCAAATTTGTTGGTGTTTTCGAATTCGTCGTAAAACACGACGTCTCTGGACACTTCGATTCGTGACTTGGTTGGAACCCAGATTCTGTATCCTCTTGATACTTCGGAATAACCGACAAAATTCCCTTTTATCGTCTTGGGTGCGAGTTTATCTTTAGTTGGAGTTTTGTCCAAGAATTCGACTTTGCATCCAAATGTTCTGAGATGACTTATGTCAGGCTTCTTACCCGTCCATTTTTCGTAGGGGGTACCGTGATCCAAACTTTTCGAAATGCACCTATTTCTTACGTAGTTTGCTGTTGCAACGGCCTCCGCCCAATATGATGGGCTGAGTCCTGATTGGATTAGCATGCAACGAGCTGCTTCTACTAAAGTACGGTTTTTCCGTTCGGACACCCCGTTCTGTTGTGGAGTGTAGGCAATAGAAAGTCGACGTTGGATACCTGAGTTCTTGAAAATTTCGTCCATCGAGGCATTTAGAAATTCTCTCCCATTGTCTGACTGGAAAGCTTTTATTTTCTGACCAGTCTGTGTTTCGACTAAATTCTTGAATTCTACAAATTTTGATGTTACCTCTGATTTGTGTTCGAGAAAGCGTACCTCGCACCAACGAGTATTGTCATCAATCAAAGTCAGAAAATATAGCGCTCCACCCTTTGATTTTGTCCGAAAGGGACCACAAAGATCAGCATAAACGATTCCGAGAATACAAGGTGACCTCTCAATGCGTTTCGGAAATGGAGAGCTCGTGAGTTTCGCGGCGACGCATGGCTTGCACGATTGTAGAACGTCGATGTCTTTGAAGTCCATACCTGAAACATTTTTATTTTGTAACATACGAATCATATCCTTAGAATTTAAGTGCCCTAAGCGTTGATGCCATACGATTGCACCTATGTGTTTATTGCTTGTAGCGACACAAGCAGATTCAGAACCATTTCGTAGATAATAGAGATCACCGTCTCGATCAGCTATCATTTTAACTTTACCACTGAGATCCTTGACGAATGCGTGTTTGGATGTAAATACAACATTACATTCTCTATCCACGATTTTTGCGACTGAAAGCAGATTTGTTCGCAAATCTGGCACGTAGAGCGTATCTTATAATTTGATTGTTTTTGTTTGAGTTCCATCAGACGTTGACACTTTGACTTCACCTTTCGCCCTTATCTGTGTGACAGCACTACTTGCTAATTTTAATCCGGTCTGGATTTCTTGTGACGTAGTGAAAATGTTGGGATCATTGCAAAGGTGAGAGGTGCAACCGCTGTCCACGCACCATCGATTTGTATTTTCGCTGTTGTCTGTCCATTTTGCTGATTCATTGGGATTATGATTCACTAGATATGCTTCTTCGACAACTTTCGCGTTTTGAGTATTCTCTCTTTTTCTTTTAAAGCAATCTGCTGCCTTATGACCCTTTTTCTTGCAGTAGCCACATTTATAATTTACGCGTGAACTTTGAGAATTATTGTTTTCGTGATTACTGTTGTTTTTATCCTTAAATGCGTTTTTATTCCTGTGTGGATTTTTAACAAACATGGCACCCGATTCAGTCTCCTTCATTTTTTGGTTCCTGGCTTCATATTCTTCGATGATTTTTGTTTTTAATGTTTCGGCGTCCGGCAATGTGTCTCGAGATTCAATAGCTATTCGAAAATTTTCAAAGCTTGTTGGTAAAGAGTTGAGCAACATGATCGATAATAAGTCGCCATTGATATTGACTTCCATGTCTTGGAGTTTGTCTACAGTATCCGAGAATTTTAAAATGTGCTCTTTAATGATTCTCCGTCTTCGATTTTTCGTTGCGTTAATTGCCGTAATAACGTCGCCTTTCGCCTAGGACCTTTTGACGCGTAAATACTCTTGAGTTTATCCCAAACTTCTTTAGAAGTTTCGCAACCTCGGCTTTGTTTTAATTCGGAGGGTTGAATATATAAAATGAGATCGGATCTGGCTTTTCGATCTTGTGTGATCCATGTTTTCTGGGCAGCAGCAGAAACTTCGTCTCCGACTATAATCTCGGGTTTCGGCTTGTCCCCGTTGACATACTCCCACATATCGTTTTTTACAAGTAATGCTTCGACTTGGATTTGCCAAGTGTCATAATTATCTTTTGACAGGGTTTCTAACCTCGTCGAATTCACTAGGTTTGACATTGTAAACAAACTTTTTCACTCACGTCACTATGTATACTTCGGAAGAGTTCGTGATTGTTCGTGCGTGTTCGTAAAAGGGAGTCACTCGATTCGCTTCAGAAATGTTCGCGATCGTTCGTACGGGATTGTTTTCAGGTTAGCTTCTACTACACAATAAAAATGTTCACCCTATAAAACCCTTCAGATATCGAAACACACTGTTGAAAAGGGATGGACATTGACACAAAAAATTGTAAATAATGCTTTACGTGCTTATCGATGAATAGCGCTATTATTACACGATTCTTTACGAGTATTCGCACTGAGCGTTGGCGTCACTCCCGATCGTTCACGGTGTTCGCGTGTTTTCTAATAATCGCAATTTATTCTTTCGAGCCTGGGCCCATAACCTGTTAAACTGAAAACAGGGTCCGCAAGTAATTAAATAAATAAGAGCAAAGTTTTAGATCACACAAAATGAATGTTTTATTAATAAACTTGTGAATATGAGATTTTATAAACGACAAGCTGAGCGAGGAGAATTCGCTAACTATCAGAGTTACCAATTACTGAATATAAGAAGAGTGTTGACACTCTAAGAAAGATAAAAATATAAAAGGCGCGAAATTATAAAACTTACAATTCTTAGTCAAGGAAAAAAATTGAAATTTTTTAAAAAAATTTTTCCAATTTTTTCAGAAAAAATTGATTTTTTGTCAACCAATGTTCGCGTCTTCTAACCAAATATGATTTTTCTACTTTATTCTACTCCCAGAAGTATAGGAGAAAATAGTGCACCACTTATTTTTAGTCAAGGAAAAAATTAGAAATTCTTTAAATAATTTTTTCCAATTTTTTTCTGAAAAATCTGATTTTTTGTCAACCAATGTTCGCGTCTTCTAACCAAATATGATTTATCTACTTTCTTCTACTCCCCGAAGTATAAGAGAAAATAGTGCACCACTTATTTTTAGTCAAGGAAAAAATTAGAAATTTTTTAAGACATTTTTTACAATTTTTTTCAGAAAAAATTTATTTTTTGTCAACCAATGTTTGCGTCTTCTAACCAAATATGATTTTTCTACTTTATTCTACGCCCAGAAGTATAGGAGAAAATAGTGCACCACTTATTTTTAGTCAAGGAAAAAATTAGAAATTTTTTAAGACATTTTTTCCAATTTTTTTCAGAAAAAATTCATTTTTTGTCAACCAAAGTTCACATCTTCTTACCAAATATGATTTTTCTACTTTATTCTACGCCAGAAGTATAGGAGAAAATAGTGCACCACTTATTTTTAGTCAAGGAAAAAATTAGAAATTTTTTAAGAAATTTTTTCAAATTTTTTTCAGAAAAAATTCATTTTTTGTCAACCAATGTTCGCGTCTTCTAACCAAATATGATTTTTCTACATTAATCTACTCCTAGAAGTATAGAAGAAAATAGTGCACCACTTATTTTTAGTCAAGGAAAAAATTAGAAATTTTTTAAATAATTTTTTCCAATTTTTTTCAGAAAAATCTGATTTTTTGCCAACCAATGTTCGCGTCTTCTAACCAAATATGATTTTTCTACTTTATTCTACGCCAGAAGTATAGGAGAAAATAGTGCACCACTTATTTTTAGTCAAGGAAAAAATTAGAAATTCTTTAAATAATTTTTTCCAATTTTTTTCTGAAAAATCTGATTTTTTGTCAACCTATGTTCGCGTCTTTTAACCAAATGTGATTTTTCTACTTTATTCTACTCCTAGAAGTATAGGAGAAAATAGTGCACAACTTATTTTTAGTCAAGGAAAAAATTAGAAATTATTAAAATAATTTTTTCCAATTTTTTTCTGAAAAATCTGATTTTTTGTCAACCTATGTTCGCGTTTTTAACCAAATATGATTTTTCTACTTTATTCTACTCCCAGAAATATAGGAGAAAATAGTGCATCACTTATTTTTAGTCAAGGAAAAAATTAGAAATTTTTTATGACATTTTTTCCAATTTTTTTCAGAAAAATCTGATTTTTTGCCAACCAATGTTCGCGTATTCTAACAAAATATAATTTTTCTACTTTATTCTTATCCCAGAAGTATAGGAGAAAATAGTGCACCACTTATTTTTAGTCAAGGAAAAAATTAGAAATTCTTTAAATAATTTTTTCCAATTTTTTTCTGAAAAATCTGATTTTTTGTCAACCTATAATCGCGTCTTTTAACCAAATATGATTTTTCTACTTTATTCTACTCCTAGAAGTATAGGAGAAAATAGTGCACAACTTTTTTTTAGTCAAGGAAAAAATTAGAAATTTTTTAAAAAAATTTTTCCAATTTTTTTCAGAAAAAATTTATTTTTTGTCAACCAATGTTCGCGTCTTCTAACCAAATATGAATTTTCTACTTTATTCTACTCCCAGAAGTATAGAAGAAAATACTGCACCACTTATTTTTAGTCAAGGAAAAAATTAGAAATTTTTTAAGAAATTTTTTCAAATTTTTTTTAGAAAAAATTCATTTTTTGTCAACCAATGTTCGCGTCTTTTAACCAAATATGATTTTTCTACTTTATTCTACTCCTAGAAGTATAGGAGAAAATAGTGCACCACTTATTTTTAGTCAAGGAAAAAAATAGAAATTTTTTAAATAATTTTTTCCAATTTTTTTCAGAAAAATCTGATTTTTTGCCAACCAATATTCGCGTCTTCTAACCAAATATGATTTTTCTACTTTATTTTACCCCCAGAAGTATAGGACAAAATAGTGCACCACTTATTTTTAGTCAAGGAAAAAATTAGAAATTTTTTAAAAAAATTTTTCCAATTTTTTTCAGAAGAAATTCATTTTTTGTCAACAAATGTTCGCGTCTTCTAATTAAATGTGATTTTTCTACTTTATTCTACTCCTAGAAGTATAGGAGAAAATAGTGCACCACTTATTTTTAGTCAAGGAAAAAATTAGAAATTTTTTAAATAATTTTTTCCAATTTTTTTCTAAAAAATCTGATTTTTTGCCAACCAATGTTCGCGTCTTCTAACCAAACATGATTTTTCTACTTTATTCTACTCCCAGAAGTATAGAAGAAAATAGTGCACCACTTATTTTTAGTCAAGGGAAAAATTAGAAATTTTTTAAGACATTTTTTCCAATTTTTTTCAGAAAAAATTTATTTTTTTTGTCAACCAATGTTCGCGTCTTCTAACCAAACATGAATTTTCTACTTTATTCTACTCCCAGAAGTATAGGAGAAAATAGTGCACCACTTATTTTTAGTCAAAAAAAATTAGAAATTTTTTAAGAAATTTTTTCAAATTTTTTTTAGAAAAAATTAATTTTTTGTCAACCAATGTTCGCGTCTTTTAACCAAATATGATTTTTCTACTTTATTCTACTCCTAGAAGTATAGGAGAAAATAGTGCACCACTTATTTTTAGTCAAGGAAAAAAGTAGAAATTTTTTAAATAATTTTTTCCAATTTTTTTCAGAAAAATCTGATTTTTTGCCAACCAATATTCGCGTCTTCTAACCAAATATGATTTTTCTACTTTATTTTACCCCCAGAAGTATAGGACAAAATAGTGCACCACTTATTTTTAGTCAAGGAAAAAATTAGAAATTTTTTAAAAAAATTTTTCCAATTTTTTTCAGAAGAAATTCATTTTTTGTCAACAAATGTTCGCGTCTTCTAACTAAATGTGATTTTTCTACTTTATTCTACTCCTAGAAGTATAGGAGAAAATAGTGCACCACTTATTTTTAGTCAAGGAAAAAATTAGAAATTTTTTAAATAATTTTTTCCAATTTTTTTCTAAAAAATCTGATTTTTTGCCAACCAATGTTCGCGTCTTCTAACCAAACATGATTTTTGTACTTTATTCTACTCCCAGAAGTATAGAAGAAAATAGTGCACCACTTATTTTTAGTCAAGGGAAAAATTAGAAATTTTTTAAGACATTTTTTCCAATTTTCTTCAGAAAAAATTTATTTTTTTTGTCAACCAATGTTCGCGTCTTCTAACCAAATATGATTTTTCTACTTTATTCTACGCCCAGAAGTATAGGGGAAAATAGTGCACCACTTATTTTTAGTCAAGGAAAAAATTAGAAATTTTTTAAAACATTTTTTCCAATTTTTTTCAGAAAAAATTTATTTTTTGTCAACCAATGTTCGCGTCTTCTAACCAAATATGATTTTTCTACTTTATTCTACTCCCAGAAGTATTGGAGAAAATAGTGCACCACTTATTTTTAGTCAAGGAAAAAATTAGAAATTTTTTAAATAATTTGTTCCAATTTTTTTCAGAAAGAATTGATTTTTTGCCAACCAATGTTCGCGTCTTCTAACCAAATATGATTTTTCTACTTTATTCTACGCATAGAAGTATAGGGGAAAATAGTGCACCACTTATTTTTAGTCAAGGAAAAAATTAGAAATTTTTTAAAACATTTTTTCCAATTTTTTTCAGAAAAAATTTATTTTTTGTCAACCAATGTTCGCGTCTTCTAACCAAATATGATTTTTCTACTTTATTCTACTCCCAGAAGTATTGGAGAAAATAGTGCACCACTTATTTTTAGTCAAGGAAAAAATTAGAAATTTTTTAAATAATTTGTTCCAATTTTTTTCTGAAAAATCTGATTTTTTGCCAACCAATGTTCGCGTCTTCTAACCAAATATGATTTTTCTACTTTATTCTACTCCCAGACGCATAAGAAAATATAGTTTACTATTTATTGTTAGTCAAGGAAAAAAATAGAAATTTTTTTGTATATTTTTAAACTTATTTTATCCTGAAAATAATAAAATTATTTATTTATATTATTATACATTATTAATATTTCTTATAAACTACAATTATTTATTATTTATATAATAATGTAATTATATAAATAATAATCATATATTATTTGTATTTGCTAATGATATTTATTTTATTTTTGAATTTTAATTGAATTGTTTGCATTCCGTTAGAGCCAGCTGAGCGCCTGACGTTGGTTTTCTTTTGTTTTATTGCCAACACAAAATTTTTTAAAAATTAACTGGTTGCTGATAACTGGTTGCTGATAACTGGGTGCCAGTTTCAGCTTCATGATTATAATTGAATATTAAGTATTAGAGCGTAAAGTTTTAGAAATAATTAAATTTTAAAAAGGTTTCAGATTCAAATCTTTGAAAATTTGAATTTTTTATATTTTTAACTAACAATTCAGTAGAATTAATTTTTTTTTTGAGTAAGTTTAATTGCTGATTTTTTTATATTATTTGAAGTTTTTATTTTCTAATACATATTTGATTGAAGAATTTACAAATAATTGAAATTTCGTAAAATTGAATATTGTAAACAAATGGATTTGAAAATTGTCAAAGAACTTTTTCGAAAATTATTAAAAATAATCGATTTTTAGAAGAAATTTAATTAAAAATTCTTGAAAATGGTAATTAAATTGATAATGATTTTATCACTCTATCTTTAATTATTATAGAACATGAAGTAATCGATCGCTTATCGATATCTTTATGTTTTTTAGTTATGAAAAAATCTAATTTATAGTTTTAAGTAAAATGTACTCTTATATATTTTTGTCAGTAATTGGTCCGTAATTTTTCATTTTTCGTCCGTATAGTCCGTATTTTTAAATACTTTCACTGGTTCGAGCCCTGTAAAACAAAATGGCGGCTCTCTGTCCAGACGGTTTGAATTTATCAAATAAATTTTCAAATCTTCCGCCAAGCAGGTTTGAATTCGCTAGTGGCGCCATCTGTCGGTGGTAGCCAGAACTTAAAAAATCGGTCGGTAAAACAAAGATCCTCTTTTAAGAGGTTTGAATTCGCTAGTGGCGCCATCTAGCGGTGGCAGTCGGAACTTCACACTCGGTTGGTAAGGTAGAACACCCCTACTAACCACTGGTAAAGTAGAAATCTGTAAAAATCCTAAAAGAATTACACAGATTAAATGTGGCACATTTTAACAACAAGGGGAAAAGTGCCGCATTTAATGTGACAACATAACCTCATTTAATGCGTCACTTTTTCTCCTTGTCTGTAAAATGTGCCACATTTAATCTGTGTAATTCTTTTAGGATTTTTACAGTATATACTTTTAAAAATCCTGTGACGGAAACGAATTAAATCAAAGTTAAAATTTATTTATTTTTTGAAAATATGTACGGAAAACGTTGTTTGTTTTGTATCCGACGCACGAAATTTTGTGTACGCTCCTGAGTGCTAATAGTGCGCGTGCGCTCAGTCTACGACCAATGGTGAGCGGTGAAGTTCTCTCCCACCGAGATCTTCTCCCTCCAGCGCAACCAGAATCGAGGACCCCGAATGCACGGTCCGAGAGCGTCACTTCTAAAAGCGGTGTTACCGCAGAAGGAGCCAAGCGGTCTTACCGCGAGCAAAAGGGTTTTACCCTAAGTGGTCTTACCACAGACGATGAGGTCTTACCTCGAAACGGTTTTACCGTACGCGCTAGGAGACGATTGTCTCAACGCGGTCCCCATCGACGATGGACAAAGTAGCGTCCGTCGAAAGTCGTCGTCGTCGTTCGTAATGTAATTATTCCGTTTTGTTGTAACTCGCCGCGTTACTTTCACGAAAACCCGCGTTTCGCTAAATTTACGTTTACGTCGTTTTCTCGTCTCCGCGTAGATGAGTTGAGTCAATTTTTGTTCTTATCCTTTGTATCTCACATTTTATCGCTTTATTGTTTTAAATATATATCGAATTTGATTCTGTAATTAGAAATGTTAAAATTATTTAAACGAACCCTGACCGACGAGCAATCCACACCCTTAACATTCATTACAATCCTAAATTTCGAAAATTCATAACTCGAAAATTTGGGCAATTATTCAAAAATAAAAAAATGCGTATTTAATATTTTTCTATAAAAAACTTTGTAAAAAAATAAACTAATTTCATAGAAACATTTGTTTTTACCTTCGATATTATTAGAAGGATAATTACTTTCTTTTTCTTCTACTTCTTTTCCTCCCTCTTTTGAATTACTTCCTAATTTTTCCCTGGTAACATCCATTACTTCAGTGCCTGTTTCTTTTTCCTTTATTTCTGAAATTTGATTATTAATGTTGTAATTATTATATTGTAATAAATTGAGATGATTTCTTCTAACCTAGAATGCAAAATGAGTTTTTAATTATATATTAATGACTCACTCTCACAAAGTATATCCACTTTTTTATTACAAAAGATATATTTTCTTTAATATTTTCATTCATTCTACTAAAGTAGAATCTGGTAGTTTTTCTTCAGACATTTTTTTTCTTATATTTTTTTTATTATTACACTTATAAAATGCTTTTTATCATAAAAAAGAACGTTCTACTAGAGTTCCGTATTACAATGTATTTTTATGACAACAAAAACATATCTTGTTTGACTTACGTTGTATGTTTTCGTCGTCATAGAAATATATTGGAATACGTAAGTCAAGCAGAAAGTCCTCTTGATCTGACTAAAAGAAAGCGTTTGACGAGATAAGTGAATAAAGAAGAAAAAATATCGAAAAATAAAATGACGGAATCCGATTTAGCAGAAAGGATGCAAAAAATGGAAAAAAATATAATCTCGTGTAATGAAAAAATGGTGAAATTGTGTGAGAGTAAGTAAATAATATATAATAAAAATTTATTTTGCATTCTAGGTTAGAAAAAAGCATCATCATACTATATACCAATTGTAATATTATTATTATTGTATTTCAATCTCTCCTTTAAATAAATAGTGAATAATGTAACTTCAGTTTATAAATACAATAAATAATTACACTTTAAATCAAATTGCAGAAATGCAGGAGAAAGAAACGGCTGCTTCAGAAATGGATACTTCCCATTATGACGAAGTTGAAAATTCTGAAAATCAGCCCGGTGACACTCTCTCTTTAACATGGTAAATATGTCGTTATTCACCACTACGTGGCGCCACGTATGCAAGAGGCTTATGTTTATTTTTATTACTATAGTTCCTATATTACTTGACATTGACAATGTATTGAATTTTTATTTAATAATTAATAATGAAATAATTAGTTAGATAAACATATTTCATAAAGAATTTTCATAAATTCATTTATCGTTTTATATTTTTATTAAATTATTATAATATATTATAGTTATTTGTAGTAAATTAAATTTAAAAAAACGTGCTTACGCGAGGAAGCAAAATTAAACAAAAATATTTATTTTGGAAAAATATTACATTTGTTTGAATGTTCAAAAATGTTGAACAATAAATATATTATTATTATTATTTACATAATAATAAATTTTCTGTACTCAAGTGAAATTAGGACTTTCTGATTCCAAATTGGTTGTCAGAGGTGAAATCGTCATGTCAAAAGTCAAAATTTGTCATATCAAAGTTTGTAAATGTGATTAGTGTTTTCATAAAATTAATTCCTCCAGAATTTGACAATTACAGATTTTTACAGGATTTATTTTAGTATTTAAATAATTTAATTTTTGTAGAACCTTTAGATAAGAATTGATTTCTAAAAGAATTCCATTTAAAATTTCAGAAAATATTTGAAGATTTAGAAGAATTGCATAATTTTAATGTTTAGAAATAATTAAATTTCAAAATGTTTTAAAATTCAAAGTATTTTGAAATTTTAATTCCTGACAGATAAGTAAATAACAATAATCATTCAAATTTTAAAAAATTAAAAAATTCGAAATTTTTTCCAATTTCTTTAAAATAAATTTTATATTTCAAATAATTTTATTTTTTTATGTTTAAAAGTTATTTTTTAATATATAAAAATTAATTTTATAAAGAATTTCAATAAAAATTTTTAAAAATAATTGAATATGAGAAGCGTTATAATAAGAATTTTAAGGAATTATTAAGTTTTTAAAGGTTGTTAAATTGAAAACATTTTAACATTTTAATTGCCGTAAAAATGTAATAATATTTAAATATTCATTTAAAAAAATTTTTAATATAGTATTTTTCTTTAAAACTTATTATTAAAGCATCTGAATAACTTTATTGAAATGAAGCCTGAGTTCGTTGGACAGCTCATTTCGTCAAAAATCGACAAAAATACAAAACTTAAATTTTCAAAATTTTGTATTTTTTCTAATTTAAAAAAAAATTTTTTTCTAATTTTTTCCTTAAAATTTGTACAAAAACAAACAACTTTTCCTTTAGACTCTTTTTTGTATAACAAAAAACAAAAAAGTTATGAATTTTTTTGAAGTTTTAAAATTTTCAAAATTCTGAATTTTTAACAAATTTCAAAAAAAAAAAATTTTTTATTTTTTTCCTTAAAGTTTGGGCAAAAACAAACAATTTTTTCTATAGCTACTTTTTTGTACAACAAAAAACAAAAAAAAGTGGTCAGAGCAGTCTACCGGCAATAGAAAGGTCGTGGGCTCGTATCCCACCATGCTACCGTTTTTTTCTGGATTCTTTGATAATTTTGAAATTATTAATTAAATTCGAAAATATTTTTCAGATTAAGCAGGTTTCTGTATTCGGGCAGTTGTGCTGTCGATACATATGAAATCTAAGAGCTTATAGAGATTTATTTAAAATATTTAATTTATTTAGTAAAAATTTGATTCGGATAATTGATAGCTTCTTTCTTCTTAATATTTAACTGCCGAATGATAAATTCACTTTCTATAATTAAAAAACAAAAAAGTTATGAATTTTTTTTCCAAAAAAGTGCAAAAAATTGAGATTTATAGTAAGTGAAGCCTTAGCCGAAACATTAAAGAACATTAAAAACTTGTCAAAACCTTAATTTTTTTCTTTTAGATGCCAATTTTAGGTAAATATACAAAATTAGGAACAAAAAAAAGAACTCAAAATATCCGAAAATTTTGCTTTTTTAAAGTTTTTTCGTAAAATTTGTTTTTTACATTCTCATCAAAAATAAGAAAGTCTTGGATTTGTCCGATTTTGAGAAATTTCTAATTTTGATAAATCTTCACGTTTCATGACCCCCTGATTCCAAAAAATTGGTTTTTAGAGAAGTGTCTCTCTGTCTGTCTGTCTGTCAGTAGAAAATTTTGTCTTGACGATAACTCGAGTAAATTTTAATGAATCGACTTGCAATTTGGGGTGTTTTTTTAGTTTATTAAAATGAAGCCTGAGTTCGTTGGACAGCTCATTTCGTCAAAAATCGACAAAAATACAAAACTTTTTTTAAAAACGATCAGATAAGACTTTCAAAAGTTATTGTGCCTACAACATTTTTGTCTACAGACGGACATACATACAGACAGACACACAGACAGACGGACTCGCCGGACCATGTTTTCCGGGTTCAGGGGACCCCAAAACGTAAAGATTTTATAAAATTAGCAAAAGTCAATTTTCGACCAAAACTAATACTTTCACATGTGATGAGAATGTAATAAAAATTACTTTTTTTCAAAATAACTCGAAAAGTATAGGGTTAAGCGAAATGATGTCTACAGCAAAGTTGTAGCTGAGGATAAGACGAGAAAAAAAGTCTCTAGTAGCAAGATTCCATGTGGAATAGATTCGGAGATAATTGAGTCGGAATATCGATTTTTAGTCAAAAAAGCGCAAAAAATAAAAAAAAAAATTAAAAATTAAAAATCGATATTCCGACTCAATTATCTCCGAATCTATTACATATGGAATCTTGCTACTAGAGACTTTTTTTCTTATCTCATCCTCAGCTACAACTATGCTGTAGACATCATTTCGCCAAACCCTATACTTTTGAAGTTATTTTGAAAAAAATAATTTTTATTACATTCTCATCACATGAGAAAGTATTAGTTCTGGTCGAAAATTGACTTTTGCTAATTTTATGAAATCTTTACGTTTTGAGGTCCCCTGAACCCGAACAACATGGTCCCGCGAATCCGTCTGTCTGTGTGTCTGTCTGTGGGTCCGCCTGTCTGTATGTAGGTCCGTTTGCAGACTAAAATGTTGTAGGCACAATAACTTTTAAAAATCTTATCTGATCGTTTTTAAATTTAACACGCTTAAAGTTGGTATAAAAATGAAGGCTAAGTTCGTTAACCAGCCATTTTTGTTGAAAACTACAGAAACTATAGTAGTTTCAAAATTTTAAAAACTCAATTTTTTCAAATTTTTAACTTTATATTATTTTATATTAGGAAAATACAAATAACTTTTCACTATAACACTTTTTTATAAAAACTCAATTTTCGAAGTTATAGTCTCTTAAATGGTCAAAAAAACTAAGAAAATCCTAAAATATCACTGAAAATCGAATTTTTTTAAAGAAATAAAAGTCAGTCAATTGATATTGACATATTCTCCCCCTAAAATACTGGAAAAATATACTTGTACACAAAAAAGTCGTAATTTCAGGAAAAACCACTCTATATATATTTTTTTGTGCGCTTTTTTGACTAAAAATCGATATTCCGACTAAATTATCTCTTAATCTATTCCATATGGAATCTTGCTACTACAGAGTTTTTTTCTCGTCTCATCCTCAGCTACAACTTTGCTGTAGACATCATTTCGCCAAGCCCTATACTTTTCGAGTTATTTTGAAAAAAAGTAATTTTTATTACATTCTCATCACATGAGAAAGTATTAGTTTTGGTCGAAAATTGAATTTTGCTAATTTTATGAAATCTTTACGTTTTGGGGTCCCCTGAACCAGAAAAACATGGTCCGGCGTGTCCGTCTGTCTGTGTGTCTGTCTGTCTGTCCGTCTGTCTGTATGTATGTCCGTCTGTAGACCAAAATGTTGTAGGCACAATAACTTTTGAAAATCTTATCTGATCGTTTTTAAATTTAACACCCTTAAAGTTGGTATAAAAATAAAGGCTAAGTTCGTTAACCAGCCATTTTTGTTGAAAACTACAGAAACTATAGTAGTTTCAAAATATTGAAAACTCAATTTTTTCAAATTTCAGAATTTTTAACTTTATATTATTTTAGATTAGAAAAATACAAACAACTTTTCTCTACAATATTTTTTCATGAAAACTCAATTTTCGAAGTTATAGTCTCTTAAATGGTAAAAAAAACTAAAATAATCTTAAAATAACACTGAAAATCGAATTTTTTGAAAGGAATAAAAGTCAGTTAACTGATTTTAAAATATTCTCACCCTAAATACTCGAAAAACATAATTGTACACAAAAAAGTCGTCATTTCCGGAAAAACCATTCTATATATGGGGCAAAATTGCTCAACTGTCCAGGTCAAAAAATGAATTTTCTCTAAACTTTGCTAAAATGTTAAAATATTTTTTGAGTTATGAAGTTTCAAAATTTTGATTTTTTTGAAAATATCTTTTTTTCAATTTAATATATTGATAAGTAAAATTAATCAAATTTAAAGTACGAATAGTGATTTTTAA
This sequence comes from Leptopilina heterotoma, assembly GCF_015476425.1. Lineage (NCBI taxonomy): Eukaryota > Metazoa > Arthropoda > Insecta > Hymenoptera > Figitidae > Leptopilina > Leptopilina heterotoma. The sequence continues at coordinate 222,547 of NW_025111170.1, forward strand.
AGAGGTTTTCACGGGCTATAAGCTGGTGATGAAAAAAAGTTGTTTTCTTGCAATTAGACCTTGAAATTCAGGGTCAAATTCTTAATTTCAATATATCTCAAAATCGATGTTTTTTATTTTTTTCTAACCTATCCCAATCGAAAGCTTACCTTTTTTCCTATGAGCTATGTAAAAATCAGAGTGGGACCATGGAAATTTTTTAAGCAAATAATAATTTATCATTATTGTTTATACTCTTCCCTATTGGCCTTACGCACTTTGACAAGAGTCCCCGAGAAATACTTTTTTGGATTAAGCATAACCATTCTACTTTAGAAATTTTCTATATATTAACCTAATTTGCGTCTACAGACGACTTTTATTAGGAGTACTCGCATTGCGCCTGGACCACCCGTCAATGGGTTTTCTCGCCAGAGAAGAGGGAAACTGTAGAAAACCTCTCCTGAGTACAACCGGTTTATCGACAGTCGAGTTCTAATGGTGTGTACCGGACAATAATCGACGGTGCACATCATTATACCTCGACGTCAAACCTCCCGCTCAGATTGTCTCACGTGCCGGAAAAATACCAAGCCAAGTGGGCGCGAACCAAGGGTAGTTATACCCTTGGTCCTTAAACGACCACCAACGCCAGGCATCTATCCGACTGAGCCAATCTGTCGGTTAATAATTTATCATTATTTTACATAGAAAATGATGATTTACAATTTATTTTTTTTTTAAATTTCTATAGTCCCACTCTGATTTTTACATGGCTCATAGGAAAAAAGGTAAGCTTTCGATTGGAATAGGTTAGAAAAAAATAAAAAAACATCGATTTTGAGATATATTGAAATTAAGAATTTGACCTTGAATTTCAAGGTCAAATTGAAAGAAAACAACTTTTTTTCATCACCAGCTTGTAGCCCGTGAAAACCCCTTTAAAAATCACTATTCATACTTTAAATTTGATTAATTTTACTAATCAATATATTAAATTGAAAAAAAGATATTTTCAAAAAAATCAAAATTTTGAAACTTCATAACTCAAAAAATATTTTATCAAATTCAAAAAAAAATTATATTTACACTTCTACTAATAATAGTAACATTTTAGCAAAGTTTAGAGAAAATTTATTTTTTGACCTGGACAGTTGAGGAATTTTGCCCCATATATATTTTTTGTGCGCTTTTTTGACTAAAAATCGATATTCCGACTCAATTAACTCCGAATCTATTCCATATGGAATCTTGCTACTAGAGACTTTTTTTCTCGTCTCACCTTCAGATACAACTTTGCTGTACACATCATTTTGCCAAACCCTATAGTTTTCGAGTTATTTTGAAAAAAAGTAATTTTTATTACATTCTCATCACATGAGAAAGTATTAGTTTTGGTCGAAAATTGACTTTTGCTAATTTTATGAAATCTTTACGTTTTGGGGTCGCTGATTACGAATCTGAAATCAGATTTTAAAAATTCAAAATGACGGATTCAATATAGCTGGATGATAAAATTAAAACTTTATCCTATTGGCTACAAAGACGTTATCGTATGTTAGAATATTTAACAGGGCATGAGCAGTTTATACGATGCATTTTTAATTTTGTGGTCCGCCATATTGAATCTGCCAATTTGAATTTTTTAAATCTGACTTCAAATTCGTAATCAGCGACTCCGAAAACCTCCGAGTAACAAATTTGAAGCCAATACATGAAGTTTTAATATTGTCGTCCGCCATATTGGATCCGACATTTTGAATTTTTTAAATCTGACTTCAGATTCGTAATCAGCGACCCCGAAAACCCCCAAGTTACAAATTTTAAACGAAGGCGATGCATTTTTAATTTTTTAGCCTGCCATATTGGATCCGCCATTTTAAATTTTTTAAATCTAATTTCAGGTTCGTAATCAGCGACCCCGAAAACACCCGAGTATCAAATTTCAAGCGAATACTATGCATTTTTAATTTTCTTGTCCGCCATATTGGATTCGCCATTTTGAATTTTTAAAATCTGACTTCAGATTTGTAATCAGCGACCTCGAAAGAGCGACCCCAAAAACATATGGACATGTCCTTGTAGAATTTTTAATAATTTTTTTCTTTTAATATTATAAGCTTGAAACCGAAGTTAAAAATCAGCACATTTAGGCGTTAAAGGGTTAAAGAAATTAATTTTTTTTCCATTTCCATACGTAAAAGAATTTTAAAAATAGGGGAGAGTCTCCAGTTGTGAGACGGGTTTTATTTTTGACCCGTAAATTGTAAACGGGTAAACGAAATTGTAAATAAAATACACCGTTCGAAAGGTAACAGAAATACGCAACTTTTATTAAAAGAAAGTGTAGTGTTTCGACGAACTCAAAAAATGTTACGATACATTTTCCGAGCACATCGCTTTTGTCAAAAAAAAAATGTCTCCAGTTGTGAGACACTCATTAAAAATTGCTAAAATTTAATAAGTTTGACATAAAACGTTATGTTTAGTGGAAATAATTAAATATATTATTATATTATAAATAATAATATTTATTCGCCAAAATATGACTATCAAATAAACACAATTTAATAGCTTCAACAAGAGCATTAAAATTGATTTCTTCTGAATCAATTGACTTTCTTCCACTTGACATGCTTGCAAAGTCGTATTTTTTATGCTGCCCAGATGGGTGTTGACACCGTCTCACAACTGGTGATATGCTGTGTCTCACACCCAGAAATTGGCGCTATTTTGAAAAAGGAAAATTAAATTATTTTCAACCGTAGATTGGAACAATGCAATATTGCATCACAAAATATAAGGAAAAGACTAAAAGAAAATGCATTACATTTACCTTTTCCAATTAATTAACTTGGAAAAAAAGTACTTTGCATTTAATGAAAAAACGCTTTTTAGTCGATTATCACACACAGTGTTGGTATTTAACAAAAACAGTTTATATATCCGCTTCGGCGTACACGAAAAAGTTGGCTCATATAAAAAGAAATGTTTTTATATAAACTAATCGGATTTTTCATATTGCATGTTAAAAAAATTGACTGTCTCACAACTGGAGACTCTCCCCTAATAAAAAACTATTTAGAAAATTATATCAAGATTCGTGGTAGAGAATTGCCGCTAAGTAAAAATTAAAAACCGTGTATAGGGTAAACCAGACAGTAGTCGGCCACTTTTCAATTTTGAATAGCTATAAAACCGTATGAGATAAAAATATTTTGATTGTTGATAATCATTTCTAAGCTTTTTTAAGTGGCCGATCACTGTCAGATTCTTACTTGTTTATTTACTAATTTTGTTAACGAATAAAAATTTATTTTTTATAAACATGATTGTTTTAATAGTTTTGTGTGATCGTAAGGAACAACATTACATAAAAGAATTCGAAAAAAAATATGAAAAGGCACTTTTAAAACATTGTTAATTAAAAAGATTGCCTTAAGTGGCCGACTACTGTCGGATTCTTACTTTTTTTTGTAAATTTTTTTAACGAATTAGAAATTTATTTTTGTAAATATCAATATAAAAAAACTGTTTATCGATAAAATCGAATAACTCGAGTAAATCTTCACTGATTTTGCTCAATTTTTTTGTTGGATCCTTATATGAAATCAGTAGATATGCAAATTAGGTAAAGAGAGACATTCTGGAGTTATTTTCCTTCAAAAGAGGAAGAAAGCAATACCGTTACCTGAAGAGAGATAGTTTTATAATGTTTTCAATAAATAAAAGAGAGATAAGTATGCGTTAACTTTTCTGCGTTATAAACAGAGAGCGATTTATGTTTAGTTACTAGAAAGAGGGAGACAGAAAAACATTTTCACTAAATGATATATTGAATATTATATATATATGTATATATAGAAAGAGAAACGAGAGGCCTGCTCGAGTACCTGGCCTATTGTTCAAAGGGTTTCTTTCAACCAGTGGGCAGTCTATTGAGTGACCAATGAGCAGAGAGAGAGAGAGTATGAATTAGTGGTAACTCAAGTGCGAAATGCCAAGACTGCAAAAAGGGCCCATCATTGGCCCAGTAATGTCTGCCGAGAATTGGCAGTAATTACTGGGTCATTACTGGTGTTCAGAACGTTCCATTGCTGGGCCAATGATGGCGTCGATGGTCAGATTTTCAAATTTTCTAAGACTGGGCCGGCTCTCAGCCCAATAATGGTACATTCACGGCAAAGTTGATCAATCTTTAATAACAAAAGACAATTGCCAGTGATGTGACGTAGATCGGCCCATTAATGGAACATGAGTGGCACTTTAATGGCAAAAATTTTGTATCTTTGATGGCAAATTACAATTGCCAGTATTGAGGCGGCGCTTGGCCCAATACTGGCAATTGTAATTTGCCATCAAAGATACAAAATTTTTGCCATTAAAGTGCCACTCATGTTTCATTAATGGGCCGATCTACGTCAAATCACTGGCAATTGTAAAACCTTATTCTTCAATGTTTAAAGAATATTAAACAATTTTTTTTATGTAAAATGAATGATAAGTTTATAAAGAGTACAGTTTTGAAAAGTAACATTCTTTCAATTTCAGTAGTGGATACAGAACAGAAATTTTCCATTCATTTTCTATTTTTCGTCGTTTAAAGATAAGTTAATGAATATTGAGTTTTTTTATCAAACAATCAGTGAACTGTAAGTTATTTCCACATAATAAATTAATATATTTTTTTACAATTTATATAGATAGAGCAAACAAATATTTTTAGTACAAAAGACATTGACATTAGTTATTTAAACAATATAAAATTTTCTTTTTGTACAGTTCTTATATATTTTTTCTATGATACAAAATTGTCTACAGATATTTATAATGAAAATTCATTAACATTCTGTAATTTAAAATTGTAATAATTAGAATTAGATGTTAAATAACACTAAAATAAAAATTGGAAATAGATATTGAATACAAATAAATTAAAAATAAAGAAAAATGAAAAAATTGTAAATAAACAAATAAGAGAAAACAGAACAAGGGAAAAGGTTCCATCAGGATATACAAGAAATGAAAAAATGGTATCAGGGAAGATGGAATACGAATATGCTAGCTGATTATTGTTGGTCCTTAAAACGCGACTTTCAGTCACAAGCTTAAAAAACGAAAATCTAAAAAACCAAGCTTCTTTGAAACTCAATGATTTCTGCATTAGCTCACTTTCGTTTCGTTGTTTTTTCAAATTTTCTGAAGACATCATTTTTTTTAATAAAACAAAAAAGTACTTTTAGAAATACAAAAAAATATAAAAGAACAAAAATACATAAAAAATTACAACAAATGGAGTGTAATTTAGATCGCCTCCCCGTAGTGTACTCTGGCAAGCAGAGTATTATAAATCCTGTAGCTAAATGATCTTAACAAATACACAGTTTTAGTATTTCTTTATACTTTACTTTATACTATACTTTATGCTTCTCCGATTTTTCTCGAACAACAAAATTCATAATTTTTTTAAAATTTTTATTGACTTTCGTATTGAATTAAACCTATACACTTGAATTTTTTAAATCTAACTTTTTATTCGTACTCAGCAACTCCAACAACCCCGCTTAAACGTTTCATTGAAATAGACGGAGTTTTAAATATTTTTGTTCTATTAACATTTTCTTCTTGCACCCCTAGATATAAACACACCCCCTGCTTCAAGGGTGCATGCGATCAAATCGTCATAGGGCTCATGTGAAAGGGCATGGTTTAATTTTTAATTTCTGATATTAGCGAAGTTTGTAGCACGTCAGGATTTAGCTGTATAATTTTTTAAAAATGGCCAAAAACCCAGTTTTTAGGGGTTTCAATCACAATTTTCTCTAAAACCTGACGCGATGGGAAGTTTTCAAGCCCTGCACTGTAAATAAAAGCTTCTAAATTAGAGCTGATTTTCGGTATTAAAATAGAACCAAATCTCGATTTAGTACCAAAAATTGGTACTGAATTAATGTCCGCACAAAAAGACTTTGCCCCTCAGAATTTGTTAACTTTGCAAGCTTATAACTCTTTTAAAAAAAATTTTTTAATTTTGGAATAAACAGTTAATAAAGCGTAGTTTATCTGTGCAAATAAATATATGCTATTCTTAAATGGAAAAAATTTTGTTCCTAATTTGTAATCAAATATGTATAAAAATGTCCCTTAAAAATGATACTTTATAAAATGTATGTACTTTCGCTAGCCCCTGTGATGTTATTAACAATGGAAAAAATTTACAAAACTTATAGCAGATTTGTTAATAATTAACCTTTATATAGAAGTTTAAAAAATCCTAAAATTATGTTAATTATCGTTGTAATGAGCATTTTTATGCTAATGTGCTATCTGGCTTTAGAATGAAGATACAGCTTTGCGACAAATTGTAAAATATCCAGTACAACATTCAAAAATATTTAAGCTAAAAAGTTGTTAATTAATAATTTAAATTTTTAAGAAAAACGGCATTTTTTGGATTGAATATTGAATTGAAAAAAAATGTCAGAAAAAATTTAGTGCCACTTGCTGCTCGAAAACATGGCTCACCAGTAAACTATACCTGGGCTTTGGGAGTCAGGGATGTATAATGGAATATTGCAGTAGGTGAAGCCCCTTTAACATAAAAATATTTACGACTATTCTGATTTTCCATGACACATCCCTGAGTTTAAAGGCCTACAAAGGTTTGGTCTTGAAATTGACCGTAAGAAACTCTCCGGTCGGCAAGTTGCACTTGTCTATGCGACCCTTTTTTTCTACGTTTTTTTTACTAAAAGTGAAATCGACACCTCATTAAAAATTGAAAATTTTCTAAAGGGATAAAGAGCACAATTTAAATTGCATTCAGATACAAGTCTTCAAATTTTGTTTAATTTTCTAAAATATACATTTTACAATTCATCGCAAAGCTGTATCTTTATTCTGAAGCCAGATAGCACATTAGCATTAAAATACTCATTACAACGTTAATTAATATAATTTTAGGATTTTTTAACCTTCTTTATAAAGGTTAATTATTAACACATCTGCTATACGTTTTGTAAATTTTTTCCATTGTTAATAACATCACAGGGACTAGTAATAGTACATACATTTTATAATGTATCATTTCTAAGGGACATTTTTATACATATTTGATTACAAATTAGGAACAAAATTTTTTTTCCATTTAGGAATAGCATATATTTATTTGCACAGATAAACTACGCTTTATTAACTGTTTATTCCAAAATTAAAAAAATTTTTTTAAAAGAGTTATAAGCTTGCAAAGTTAACAAATTCTGAGGGGCAAAGACTTTTTGTGCGGACATTAGTACCTTTCTTTTTACAGTGTGATTCGTGTTCAGCACAAAAAGTCAGTTCGGGAACACTATACCACATTCTATTCGCAGAACCCTTGCAGGGCAGCGATATTTAAATTTATTTATTTTAAAAACAGATTACTTTAATTACATTTAATACTTTATTTTAATTATTTGAGTTCAATAGAATATTTTCAGAAATTAAATATTACAAACTAAAAAATAAAATAGGTTTGATTTATAAAATTTTTAAAACCATTTTTTAAATTATTTCCAAAATATATGTAATTTAATCAATTTTTTGTTATTATAAAGTTTCTTATATCTAATTAATTGTTACATTATTCAATATAAGTATTTATAATTAATAATAAGTAATACATTTGTTAATTTTTATTGTATTAAATTATAAAGGGATTCTTTATTTGAAGTAATATTATCTTCGATTCATTTAATAATAATTATAAAAAATGAATTAAAAAATGGATTAATTAATACCTAATAAAATTTTTATTTTAATTAATACATTAATAAACTAAAATGTACTACTGAATTAAAATGTAGTTTATAATTATAAATTATAGAAGAATTTAATAATGTTTATTCAAATTACGACATCAAAAACATTTTTTGATCTGAGTGTTTCTGACATAGAAGTTCGTTTTGTCAAACAATTCAAAATGATAGTTTAGTTGTCAAGTCAAGTGCAAAACAAAAATTTCGTTCGTCTAACGGTTCGTTTCGTCCGAATAAATCACTTGTGATTTATCTAACTTTTTTATATGTCCCAAAAAAGTAACATTTGTTTCATAGGCTTATTTGTATCGAATTTTTTATAGAATTGATATTTTGACGAGACTTTATCTACATACGTTTCTTTAGAAAATGCAAGTAAAATGTATAAAAAAATTTAAGTTACTTTTACAATAGAAAAATAATTCTTATATATATAAAATATATACTAGATATTATTACAGTAGTGTTACAGTAATGTCACCGTAATAATACGAAAAAAGATCACCTTTCATATAAGAAGAATTGTTTTTATCTTTCTTTGCGATAATACTTTCACATTACTGCAATATTACAGTAATATTACCATGTAATGTAACTACAATAACTTAAAATATGACATTGGGGTAGACATGTTAATGTTGTTGAAATTTCATTTTTGTATTACATTGGTATATTAATAACATTACATGGAACATTACGGTCTCATTACTGTAATGTCATGTGTTACTTAGGTGATATTTAAGAATACCCTGAATGTTTCCCATTTCTATACAATTAGGGTATCCCTAAGATATTTGTACTCTCTATATTTGAATCAGTGATAAGTCGCTGATTGGGTAGCTATAAGTATGCAGCTGATTCAATCAGCGAATTGTCACTTATTTTTTAGCTTATATTCTACGATATCTGTAGGATATTAAAATTCTTCGCTCTACTGGATATTCGAAATATTTTATGTGAACATTTTTAAGATATTAAAGCATATGAAAATTACTTAAATGTATTGTGGAATTTGTGGGATTCATTTCTAAATGATTGACATATTAAAAAAATTGAAGTGCTCATTTAAAGCGTTTTTGTTTAAAAGAAGCATAATCTTTTATAGTTAAAAAATAACTAATGGGCGCGCGTAGCGCGCAGAAGTTGTACTAGTAAAGAATGATAAAAGAAAGAATTATGATAATGTTATTCAATATTTTGGATACTTTTATAGAACTGAAGCAAAGAAAACTAAACTTCTAAACGGATTTGTAAATATTTTGGAATATTATTAATTGGTTTAAAATCTCGATATATATTTCAGGCAATTTTAAAACATTTCGTATTTTTTGAAATATTTAGATTTTTCCGAAAACAATTCGATTTTTTTAAAATTATGACAAATGTAGAGCCTACACTGAAAAAAATATTTCTGTCTTAAGAAGATTTCTCTTATTTCAATTCATATTTTCCTCTTGTATATGGCTAAAAAACGTCCTCTTATTTTAAGAGGATTATTCTCCACTTAAGAGTAATTCTTCTTATAGAGGAATAGTCTCCAATGAAGAGTAATATTCTTAATTCAAGAATAAATTGTAAGAGGATTTTAGAAGAGGAATTGTCCTCTGAAAACAAGAATATTTTTTTTCGGTGTAAACTTCTAAACGGATATGTAAAATAGTCTGGAATATTATTATTAATTGGGTTAAAATCTTATAGAATTAAAGCAAAGAAAACTAAATTTCTAAACGGATTTGCAAAATATTTTGGAATATTATTAATTGGTTTAAAATCTCGATAATATATTTCAGGAAATTTCAATACATTAAATATTTTTTGAAATAATTGGATTTTTTGACAGTTAGACAAACGTATAGACTAAACTCCTTAACGGATTTGCTAACAGCATGTGACTGTTAGACATTCAATGGTAATTTTTTTGACCACATTTCTCTTTAAATATTTAATAAATTGAGCTGAAAATTTTGTAAGAAAGTCAAAAATATAATAAAGAAGGGCAGTAATGTGCAAAAGTTTTAATAATTAAAAAATAAATTATAATAAAACACTTTGAAATCGGTAAAGACGAGAAATTGATTAGAAGTGACCGTGACAACTGATTATTTTAAAGTAATTTGTAATAATTGATTTTAAAAATAGTAATACTTTTGCACATCACTGACCTTCTTTATTGTATTTTAGACTTTTGTACAAAATTTCAGCTCAATTTATAAATATTTGAAGAGAAAAGTGGTTGGAAAAATTACCATTGAGAGCCTAACAATCACATGCTGTTGAATACTCTAGAATTTAATAAATTGGGTTAAAATCCCGATATATGTTCCAGGAAATTCCAATACATTAAGTATTTTTTGAAATATTTGAATTTTTTCTAAACAAAATTGGATTCTTTGACATTTAGACAAACGTAGAGCCTGAAGTACTAAACAGTTTCATAAATACCCTAAAATTTTATTAATGATGCAAAAAGTATTTTGATCCCAATAAAAACATCTTTGATGTAAAAAGATCCGCCAAGTAAAAGTTTTTGCAAATGTCCAAACAATTAGTGAAATAAAAGTTTAGCAAGTAAAATTTAGAACTAAAGTTTTAATATAGAATTGTAACAAATATAAAATTTAATTTAAAACCTATTAAGTCCCATGAAGAAACCAGACGTTTTATTTAAAAAGTAACAATTGGATTCATAAGAAAATTGAAAAAAAGATAGACCTGTTTTTTGTTTTTAATTTCCAATTGTTTAAACAAATTAAAAATAAACAAATTATGCTGAGTATAGGATGTTTTATCCCAAGCATAAACAAATGCATTTTGAGTAAAAAATTGAAAAAAATGTACCTGTTTTTGTTAATTTACAATTATTTAACAATAATTGTTTAAACCAATTAATCAAAATTTAAAAATTATCGAAAATTCTTAACGTAAATCGATTCTGTGTAGAAAATTAAGAAAGTTTTGTATGTGTTATTTTCTTCTCCAGGTCGTATTTTGTTTATAAAATTGTTATTAACAAATTATGATGGATAAATGTGTTTTATCCTAATTAGTTTCTGAGTTGGCACAAAACTATTAAATTAACAAACTGAGTTTAGTTTCGTGTTGAATCAACACTAAATTCAGTTTGTTGGTTTAGTTTCGTGTCGACCCGAAACTAAATTAACAAATTAGATTTAGTTTCATGTCGACTGCAAACTAAACTAAAAAAAATAAATTAGATTTTTAAACACTTAAATTTATTTTAGTACAGATCAAAAAAAATATCTGAGAAACTCAATTACCTAGTTCTAATTAAAAAATCACAGCTAACAATAAAATATTTAAAGAAATAATAGAATTATAACTTTAATAATAGATATACAGTAGTATGAGGAGACTTCAATAGAATTATAATTTATTTTTAGTTGACATGAAACTAAATTAAACGTAAATTTTTAATTTAGTTTCGTTTTAGAATCGGTCCCTGAGATTTACATGACGTACAAACATGAGAAAAATATGTTTTTAAATTATCATACATTTAAAAAAATTGTTTATTGGTAATTGCATTTAAACAATAATGAAGAATATCTTTTTTTCAAATTTATTATTTTGATATTATGGAAGTAGAAAATATTAGCTTTGAAATAAGATCTTAACTAACTTTCTATCCTTACTAGAACTTAAAATAAATAACTTTGTGTAATGTCGGTCGGTCGTTCTTCAACTGAATATCATAGAGTGGAAGAATGGATTGATAGAACACTACTGCGCATGCGAGTAGTATAGCTAGGGGGGTACGGGGACAGGTTCTGATCTCGGCTAAGCACCCTCGGTCGGTAATGCAGATTTCTACTTTATCAGTGGTTGGTAGGGGTTCTCTGTTTTACCGACCGAGGGTAGTTCCTGCTGCCACCGCTAGATGGCGCCACTTACAAATTCCAAACCCCTTGGCGGGAAATTTAAAAATTTAATTTCAAACTTTCGCGTGGCTTAGAAGGGGTTCTCTGTTTTACCGACCGAGCGTAGTTCCTGCTGCCACCGCTAGATGGCGCCACTAGCGAATTCAAACTTGCTTGGCGGGAAATTTAAAAATTTTATTTTGGAAATTTAAAGTCTATTGGAAAGGGTGTTCTGCTTTACCGACCATTGAGTTCCGGCTGCCTCCGAGAGATGGCGTTACCATCGAATTCAAACCGCGGGAAATTTAAAAATTTATTTGAAAAATTCAAACCGCTTGGACAGTGAGCCGCCATTTTGTTTTACCGACAGAGTGCGGTTCGAGTGTTGTGTCGAGAGATGGCGCCACAACTGAATCGTTTGTATTTCGCGGGCAAAGATGGCGCCCTATTGTTTACACTAATAAGATTATTAAAATTTTAATAGATGGCGCTTGTAAAAGTTGTTGAAATCTATTATATTAAACATAACCTTAAAATATATTGTATTAAACATAACCTTAAAATCTATTTCATTAAACATAACCTTAAAATGTATGCCTTATTCTCTAACGTAATACTAATGAAGGTATTTAATTAAATACAGTATTAAAAACATTTCATACATTTATTACATTCAATATACAATATTTACACTTGTTTTATTTTAAATTCAATATGGTTGTATGGACCACCAATATACTTCAGTCGTAATTGTCCAGAATTAATAGCTTCTTGCATCTGATCCAAGCATATCGAGTCATCAGTGAACATTGGTACAAATCTTGAAGGTAGGAATGTATTGAATTTTTTATCCACCTCAACGACGACCTTGACTCCATACCTGGTGTTATAGACCTGGATCTTTGTTATAGGATACTTATGTCCAGGAGTCAGCTCGGAAAGCGGCTTCGTAGGTAGGAAAGCATCCATGCGACCAATGGCGTTGATTTTGGTTAGATCCATCTTTTCTTAGAGATAATACTTTGTGAAGTTACAAAACAGAATGAGCTTTACAGCTCAAGGTGCCTCTATTTATACCCAAATATCACGCATTATCCCCACCATTACTTTCACGCATGCGCAGTACCCCTACCACTATTTTACGCATGCGCAATAGCTTTTTATGTTTGTAAAATACCCCCACTTTTTATTATTGAGCCACGCCCACTTTGTGACGTCATAAGACAAGTTTAGACTAGTTTTAACATGTTTAATAGTTTTACACATGTGTAATAAAGATAATAGGATAGGGAAAGGTTAATTAAAGTAAACATTAATAGACATTTAATACATTTATTCATTATATAGGAAATTTTCACAATCATTATAAAAATCTTTCAATGTACAATCATTGTCAACTTCATCATTATTTTCTATATTATTTCGTAGTACATTCGATGGTTGTATCAACCAATTTCGTAGATTACATACATTTTTAACAGCGCAATTGCTAAAGCTACTTGTGTGATTTGTACATGTAGATGAACTGTCTACACTTAAACTTTTTAGCGACGGACATTTAAAATCATCTAAATTAAACACATTCAATGTATATTTTTTGAACCATTTTTGTTTTTCTAAACCTTTTACATAAACGGTAGGTGTACCTATTAGTACTTCTTTTATTATAGGTTGTAATTCTTCATAACATACGTCACCAGCAGCCCAATCGATACCATGATAATTATTTGTAAGCCATCGATTCTCACATTTGTATCTTGCAGGCAATCGACTCCAGGCATATGGCGGCTCGAAGAGGTAGACCAATGGATGAGCATCTTGTTGAAGCAGTGGTGCCAGACGGCGGACGCAAACGGCCCCCACTCTCGCGGCAAACTTACTCCTTCCATATGTTCCATATGACCACACACACTATCATACGCCTGGCTTTTGCTATCGTCGGTGAGCCTCTTTTTCGTTTTTCTCTGATTTCTACAGAAATCCGGCGCGAAATTTGAAAATCATGCTTCTCTCAGAAGTATTGTTTCTAAGTTTATTATTAAAAACTCAATATTTACCATGCAATAAATTCATAATTTATTATTAATTACATAATTGAGTATTAAATTGTTCACATATTACTGAATATTTTTTTAGTAATTATAATGTTTTTCATTCTTAACTAATCTTTGTTGATTATTTTTAAAATTTATAATTAATTAAAACAATAAAAATATAATCTATCTAAATTTGAATAAGTTAAAAATATCTATTTTGATAGTAAAAATTCAGTCAATGCTTCAAATAGTAATATTTTACTAATGAAATAGTTAATGGTATATAATTAATTATTAGTTAAATTCACTTTTCAGGTTATGTAAAAATAACTGCTATTCTTGGTAACAAATTCAATTAATGAAACTTGCCTACACTGTAAAAAATCCTTATTGAAATTTCAATCGTACACCGATTGACATAAAATTACAACGGACCCTCGGATGAATTTTACATTTTTGATTATAAAATTCCCATTTGACATGGAAATTCAACAGAAAACTATGTGCTCAACATAACCTTAAAATTTATTTTATTCATTTTTTTTTCTTGCACATTTATAATATATCTATTGATTTTTTTACATAATTGTTGGAAAGTGTTTAAGTTATAAAAATGAATACTTTTTTATAATAAAGTTAATAATATCTATGTTTAAAATAGAATAATATCTTTTTTCGAAATAAGATTTTTAAGTGAAATAAAATTAAACAAATATGTTGAACTTTCAACACTCCCGGTAAATTTCCACAGACTACCGAGTGAAATTTCATTTATGGTTGTCCATTGAAAATTCCAAGAAGAATATGAAAATTCATACGTGGTTCCGTTGTAATTTTATGTCAATCGACACTCGTATGAAAATTCAATAAATGCTTGAAAGTTACATGGACTGACCATTTAAATTTCATTAATTCTGTTATTTTCATACGTCGTTCCTATTAAAGTTTTACACATATTACATGGAATATTCAATATGGATTTCTTACAGTGTATTTTTTTGTAGTTATTTATTCACTAATAATTAGTTATTTTTGCTAATTTCTGAACCAAAAAGTCATAGCTACGATTTTACTAATAATACAGGTTATATAATTTGAAATAATAATATATTTTACAACTTAAACCAACATTTAACGAAATTAATTTGTATGTTTAGTTAATAGTTAGTAATATATATAATTATTGTTTATTGTATTGAAAATACATTTGAACTAATATTAAAAAAAATTATTAAAAACAAAATATTATAGGGGAACATAGTCTAGGTCGGCCACCTTTTTGACTTTTGTTTATAACTTTTTTTTAAAAATGAATTTGGACAATTGAAGTATATGGTTGGAAAGTCCTGTTTAATAGGAACATTTTTTCTGTACAAAGTAAATTGACAGGTTTAAAAATGAAAAAGTTATAAAGATTTAAAAAAAAAAAATTTGTAGTCCAGGTTGGCTATTACAGTCAAGGTCGGCCATGTTTAAAATTCAAAGGGCATTAATCGTTAAAAAATAAAATAACATGTTTGGAGTTACGGAAAATTGATTCATTATTGTTTACAGTTTGTAACTTAATGAAATAACAAAATAATAACAATAAACAATATAAAAAAATAAATATAAATAAAAAAAGTTTTGCACTAAAATATTAATAAAATTAAATAAAAATATTAATAAGATGATCAATTATATTATGAGTTATACAGAATTGCAGTTTTTGCAAATGAAGTAGCTCGTCCTCAACTTTGCGCATTTTAAACACATAGTGGCCGACCTTGACAGTAAGTAACATTACCGAATTGTTGTAACCATAAAGAAATACGTTTCGGGATTCGATTTTTTACTTTGTTTTTCTTTCAACCATGAGTCCCACAAATTTTCTGCATACTTGCCTTGACGATTCAATTTGTTTTTTATCTTTTATTAATGGTTTTTCACATGATGCACAAAACTTTTTTTTCAGCTTTTTTTGTACCGACGTCACAGAAAACACAATTTTCGATTTTCCGAAAATGTAATTGAACAAAAAGTTAGGTTTCACTAAGACAAGCTTCGACAAAAATGCGCGTAGGTGGCGCTAGTGAACTTGACAAAAAAACGCGAGTGGCCTACCTAGACAGTAGGCCAACCTTGACTACATTCCCCTATATTATTTTTGTTTATCAAATATAAACTGAAAATTTAGAAGTTCCTTTTTATAACTGTCTTTTAGCTTTTATTGCATTAATTTAAATTAATTAAAAAGAAAAATTAAATTTTTCCTCAATTGCTGTGTAGAAAGAATTTAAAAACGTATAGCGAAATAAAATTACGTTAATTTAAAGAACAACAAGGCACACTATTAAAAAAATTTACGTATTTTTTTATTTACATAAACTAAAAAATTACTTTTACATTAAGCATTTTATAATGTTTTTTTGTACATTTATTAAATGTTTTATTAAATTGCAATGAATAAAATATTAATTTATATTACAAAATAATATTTCAGAATTTGTTTTTTTTATACATGGAAAAAGTGTATAAAAGTTTTTTCAACATTTTTTGAGTTACCTCTTACTCAAAATTTTGGTCGGTTTTTAAGAAAGGCACATAACTTTTTTTCTTGTTAACCGATTAAGATAATTTTATTCGGAAAATACTCATAATAAAAAGTACTTTAAAAAAATTAAAATAAAAAAAAGCATTTTTTTTTCAATTCAAATTTTGAAAAAAATATAAATTCGATTTTTTAATAAGTTTCATTTGGGTTAGAAATTTCTAGAAATTAGAAATTTAAATTTAAATTTAAATTAGAAATTTCTAATTTTTTCTATATACATTCAATTGAAAATTAAAAAAAAATGTTTAAACAATGGTGTAAAGTATAGAAAGTATTCTTTACTTTATTGACAATATTAACAAAAAAAAATTTCAAATCGAAGATATATATTTTTCAAAACTTGAATTCAAAAATTTTTTTTCGGGCATCCGGGAAAAATTGCCCCTTAACTCACTCCTAAATAATTAGAGATATTTAGTTCAGATTTATCATGAAAGTTAGGGGAATTCATGATGATAAAGAATATTCTCGAAAATTGCAAGTAATTTTTTAAATAAATATTGAAAAACGAAATTACAAAAGTTGGATTTTTGGCGAAAGTTTCGGCAAAATTATTGCAAAAACGGAGAGAGCCGCGCCTCGGGTGTATTTTCAATACAATAAACAATTATATATGTTACTAACTATTAACTAAACATACAAATTTATTTCGTTAAATGTTGGTTTAAATTGTAAAATATATTATTATCTCAAATTATATAACCTGTATTATTAGTAAAATCGTAACTATGACTTTTTGGTTCAGAAATTAGCAAAAATAACTAATTATTAGTAAATAAATTAATGAAAATTCAAAATTCAATTAAATTAATTAATTAATTAAATTGAATTTGTTACCAAGAATAGCAGTTATTTTTACATAACCTGAAAAGTGAATTTAACTAATAATTAATTATATACCATTAACTATTTCATTAGTAAAATATTACTATTTGAAGCATTGACTGAATTTTTACTATCAAAATAGATATTTTTAACTTATTCAAATTTAGATAGATTATATTTTTATTGTTTTAATTAATTATAAATTTTAAAAATAATCAACAAAGATTAGTTAAGAATGAAAAACATTATAATTACTAAAAAAATATTCAGTAATATGTGAACAATTTAATACTCAATTATGTAATTAATAATAAATTATGAATTTATTGCATGGTAAATATTGAGTTTTTAATAATAAACTTAGAAACAATACTTCTGAGAGAAGCATGATTTTCAAATTTCGCGCCGGATTTCTGTAGAAATCAGAGAAAAACGAAAAAGAGGCTCACCGACGATAGCAAAAGCCAGGCGTATGATAGTGTGTGTGGTCATATGGAACATATGGAAGGAGTAAGTTTGCCGCGAGAGTGGGGGCCGTTTGCGTCCGCCGTCTGGCACCACTGTGTTGAAGTGGTAGAATCGCCAACTCTTTGATGACAAACTCGTTGTATGGTCTCTTGAAGCACTGAATATCTACGACGTACGCCATGGTATCTGAAATAGAATAATGGCTCAAGCCTTAGAGAGACGCTCTCTTTATAGCCTTTCCCCCACCACTCCAAATACCCCCACTACTGATGTCGTGTACGATTGGTCATTATTTCTACCAATCACGTTACTTTTTTAACAACGCCGCTGATTGGTGTATACTGTATAATGCGGTCGTGAATTATAAGGCAATATGCAGCTGTATTGGCTGGAAAATTTTCACTTGCTTCAAATTCCAATCGCACATCTACAGATGCTTGTTTCAGAAATTCGTTTTGTTTTGAGCAATCAATAACAGCCAATGGTGCATAATCTTTAAAGTTATTTCTAGTTAATAAAGGTTCAGATTCTTTTCCATAGTAGGACGGTTGAAAATTACAATACATTTCATATAATTTGGAAAATTTGTTTTGAGTAAAATTTAAATTTCCATAAGGATAGTACTGTGAGTTTAAGAAAAGTTTAACATTGAGAAGATTGCAGGTATCAAATAAATTTGCATACCTTTCTTGATCTTCTTTTCGATTTGTTTGAAAACCAAGAATAACATATCGAGGTTTTTCAACTTGTGTTGAAGTTTTTACAGTCCACACATGCTTTTAAGTGGCAGGAATCATAGGATATTCATACAAATCCCATGATCTAAAACTCATTGTTATAAGTGAGTCTTTTTCAATGAATTTCAATAATTCAATTTTTTGTCGATCATTTACCATTAAATATGGAATCAACCATTCAACTTTATTAATAATAATTTTAAATTCTTCACGCTCTGCTGCTTCAATGTTTACTACAGCATTTAGATCAGTACGAGATCTTGTTAAAATAAGTTCATGTTTTGCATTTACAACAATCTTTCGATAGTCTTCAGCAAAACCAATAATCATACTTAGTGGAATATTTACATCAAAATATCCAGCATCATTTGTTACTCTGCTATCATCATCATCATAAGGTAGAAAATCTGTCCGCGCAAGCGCGGACACATTCTCATCCGCGCTTCGCGCGGGGGCTCGCTTCGCTCGCAAGTTTCAGCGCGCCTCGGGGCGCGCGATTATTGATCGTCGCGCTTCGCGCTCCGGCGATTATTTCGCACGTCGCGCTTCGCGCTCCGTGTGTTGTTGCGCGCTTCGCGCGCAAATGGCTCGCTTCGCTCGCCGGGGTCTGCAATTGTTGTGCATTATTTATGTTCTTATTTCCTATTATATGTTTCATAAAACAGTTTTTTTTTCTTAAAGTTACTACGACTTTAAGGATTACATTCTCATCACATGTTTTAGTTTGCTGATGATTGCGATATTAAGTGAATTTAAATGTATATTTTTGGTCTTGATGATTAAAATTGTAAAGTTATTTTTAATTATACTAACTCTCTTAGTAAAAACATGATTTGCAGAAGCAGCTAAAATATTTTTAAAGAATTAGTATCAAATTTTTTGTGTAGTGTAGACCGGAGCGTAATGACTAACTTTTCACTCTTTGTTATTTACTCAGACATTTTTGTTTTAATTAAGTGTTTATCTCCTAAAAAAGTTACTCTGGTATATTACTTTCTCATATGTGATGAGAATGTAAAAAACCATTTCCAACAAGATAGGACCAAAAATTGAAATGTAAAAAGGGGTCACACCAGCACAACTGTATTAAAAAAATTTTATTGATTTTCTAAAATGTTATATCTTTTATGAATATATTTTAGTTATAACATTTTAGAAAACCAATAAAATTTTTTTAACCCAGTTGACCTCGCCTGACCCAAAAACTTAAAAAAAATTAAGTTTCTATGAAAAAATGTTGTAGAGAAAAGTTGTTTGTATTTTTCTAATCGAAAGTAATATAAAATTAAAAATATTGAAATTTGAAAAAATTGAATTTTCAAAATTTTGAAACTACTGTAGTTTGTGTAGTTTTCGACGAAAATGGCTGGCTAACGAACTCGATCTGTATTTTAACAGTAACTTTGTGCATGCAAAGTTGCAAGTTGATGCAATAAGTTTTTCAAGAGTTATCGTAGGGACACCATTGTGTCTACAGACAGACACGAAGACATGCATACAGACAGACACTTTTTCTAGACCATGTTTAACAGACTCAGGGGACTCCAAAACGTCGAGATTTCAAGAAATTAGCGAAAGTCAATTTTCGACCAAAACTAATACTTTCTCATGTGATAATAATGTAAAAATGATTAAAAACAAAAAATATATTCAAATAGTGCAATTGAAAATGAAAAAATCATATTTCGAATTTTATATCGGTTAACCAGAACTCAAAAAAAAATTTGTTTAATTTAGAAATACTAAAAAATTAAATTTTTAATAGCTTTAAAAAAAAATTTCTGAGTAATATGTAAAGCAATATTTCTAAACAATGTTGAGAGACAAAAAAAAATATTTTGATATGAAAATAAAATTTTTAGTTCTAGATAAACCGTTTGGCTAAATCTGGCCCAAAAACTTAAAAAATATACCTGGCCCAAGAACTTAAAAAAAAAAAAAAAAATTAAAAAATTCACAACTTTTTTGTTTTTTGTTGTACTGAAAAGTGTCTAAGGGAAAAGTTGTTTGTTTTTGCACTAAATTTAAGGAAAAAATTAAAAAAAATATTTTTTTGAAAATTGTAAAAAATACAAAATTTTGAAAATTTCAAAATTTTGTATTTTTGTTGTTTTTTGACGAAATGGGCTGCCCAACGAACTCAGGCTTCATTTTTCTGGACTAAAAAAGTGTGCCAAATTGCAAGACGATTCATAAAAATTTATTCGAGTTATCGTAGCGACAAATTTTTCTACAGACAGACGACAGACAGACAGACAGAGGGACAGACAGACGGACAGACACTTTTCTAAAAACCATTTTTTTGGAATCAGGGGGCGATGAAACGTAAAGATTTAGCAAAATTAGACATTGCTCAAAATCGCACAAATCCAAGACTTTCTCATTTTTGATGAGAATGTAAAAACAAATTTTATGGAAAAAATCAAAAAAAAGGCAGAATTTTTGAAAATTTTGAGTTCTTTTTTGTTCCCAATTTTGTATTTTTACCTAAATTTGGCATCTAAAAGAAAAAAAGGAAGGTTTCGATATGTTTTTAATGTTTTCTTATGTTTCGGCTAATGCTTCACTCACTATAAATCTCAATTTTTTGTACTTTTTTGGAAAATTTTTTTTTAAATTTGTGTAAGAGATGCAATTGTCGATTCTAATGTTAAGAAAGGTGTATTAGCATAATATGAACTAATTTTTATTAACACGGCCCCAATAGGACAAATTTTCTACTGCAGAGAAGCCTGACAAAAAGTCCAAAAAAAACAATAAATAGCAAATTTAAAAAAAAATATTACATCCTTAAAAACCCTTAGTTTTAAGAATTTAAAAAGGTCTAAAAGATCGATTCGGGAACCCATGTATTAAAAATTCTTTTTTGTATTTTTTTCTCAATTATTTTAAGTAAATGCATTATATCTCCAGAATATTGTGTTAAAATTAAAAGTCAATCGGAGCTAAATGGACAGATTTAAGAGTATTTTTATTAAAATATTTTAATAGTTGCAGAGACACCTTTAAACTTTGAATAACTACAAAACCAAATAAGATATAAAAAATTTGTTTGTTACTAAACATTTGTAGTATCATTATTAATATGGTCAGGATTTTGTCACCCGAAATTAATCCGGATAAATACGAACTCTATACGGTTTGTGAATAACTAGTGAATCCGGAGTTGGTCCGATGAAGTCCGAAACTAATCAGTTAATTTAAACTAGTGATTCCGGAATTTATCCGCAACATTGCCATTTATTCTCAGGTTTTTATCATCTGGAATTAGTGCGGACAATTTAGTGAATGTTAATAAAATGAGAAATGAAGGGATTTCAACTTCCAAAAAATTTTTAGGTAATTTATGGATGGCCTCTAATGATACATAAAGGTTTAAACGCGTTTTTCTCAGAATAACGTTTTCTGAAATGGAGGACACTTCATCTCTGAATCTATTGAATTGATTTTATTAAATGCTAGGTCGTTTGATTTTTTAGCTTGTCCTGTATGTGAATACACCAAAAAATAGTCAAAAAATTAAAAAAAACATTTTTGTAGACTAGAAATATAATAAAAAAAGATGGTATATTTTAAAACAAAATATTGAAACATATTCAATTTTTTATTTTAATCGATTTTTCAGTAAAGGTGGTGGATTTATATGCAAGACACTTTCCTTTTTTAGAAAAACAGTTTGAATTTTTTGCTTCAGATTTGTCAATTTTGAGATGAACTGTCCGTCATTAGACAATTAACTTTTTAAAAGTTCGAATTTGATTTTATCTGTAGATTATGATATTAAAGGATAGGACCAAAAATTTAAATGTAAAACAGGGCCAGACCAGCCCAACTGCATTAAAAAAATTTCACTAATTTTCTAAATAGTTAAAACTTTTATAAAAATCTGTAGTTTACAACAAAACAAAAAAAAATTTTAACCGTTTTTAAAAATTTTAAACTTTTGTTATTTTTTTGCATAAATAAAATATTAAAACATTTATAAAAAAAATTTTTAGTTCAAAAGCAGTTTACAATAAATTAATGTCATTTACAATGATTACATAAAATTGTCCATTCTTTAAAAAAAAACATTTGCATGATTGTAGATTTAAAAATTCAATATTTTCAATAACAATTTAAAAAAAAGTTAAAAAAAATTTTTTTTTCTTAAATGTTCGTTGGTTTTATTGTAAACTAAATGTTTTTATAATAGTTATAAAAATTTAAAAATTCAGTAAAATTTTTTTAACACAGTTAAGCTGGCCTGGCCCAAAAACTTAAAAAAAAAAAAAAAAAAAAAAAAAAATTCTATGAAAAAATGTTGTAGAGGAAAGTTGTTTGTATTTTTCTAATCTAAAGTAATATAAAGTTAAAAACATTGAAATTTGAAAAAATTGAATTTTTAAATTTTTGAAAGTACTGTAGTTTGTGTAATTTTCGACGAAAATGGCTGGCTAACGAACTCGATCTGTATTTTAACACTAACTTTGTGCATGCAAAGTTGCAAGTTGATACAATAAGTTTTTCAAAAGTTATCGTGGCGACACCATTGTGTCTACAGACAGACACGAAGACAGACATACGGACAGACACTTTTTTTAGACCATGTTTTTCGGACTCAGGGGACCCCAAAACGTCGAGATTTCATGAAATTAGCGAAAGTCAATTTTCGACCAAAACTAATACTTTCTCATATGATGAGAATGTAATAAAAAATTAGTTTTTTGCAAATAAGTCGAAAAGTTTTAAGTTTAGTGAAAAGTTGTCAACAGCAAAGTTGTAGCTGATGGTAAGAGGAGAAAAAAAGTCTCTGAAAGCAAGCTCCCATAGGCAATAGTTTTGGAGATAATTGAGTCGGAATATGGATTTTTTGTTAAAAAAATGATAAAAAATATATATATATACGGTGGTTTTTCCGGAAATTACTAGTTTTTGGTTAATGTGAGCATTTTTTGAGTACAATGGGGTGAGAATATGTGGAAATTAATGTAATAATTTTTTTCTCTTTGAGAAATTTTGATTTTTAGCGTTATTTTCGGATTTTTGAGTATTTTTTTGTTATTTAAGAGCCTATAACTCCGAAATTTGACTTTCTATGAAAAAATGTTGTAGAGGAAAGTTGTTTGTATTTTTCTAATCTAAAGTAATATAAAGTTAAAAACATTGAAATTTGAAAAAATTGAATTTTTAAATTTTTGAAAGTACTGTAGTTTGTGTAATTTTCGACGAAAATGGCTGGCTAACGAACTCGATCTGTATTTTAACACTAACTTTGTGCATGCAAAGTTGCAAGTTGATACAATAAGTTTTTCAAAAGTTATCGTGGCGACACCATTGTGTCTACAGACAGACACGAAGACAGACATACGGACAGACACTTTTTTTAGACCATGTTTTTCGGACTCAGGGGACCCCAAAACGTCGAGATTTCATGAAATTAGCGAAAGTCAATTTTCGACCAAAACTAATACTTTCTCATATGATGAGAATGTAATAAAAAATTAGTTTTTTTGCAAATAAGTCGAAAAGTTTTAAGTTTAGTGAAAAGTTGTCAACAGCAAAGTTGTAGCTGATGGTAAGAGGAGAAAAAAAGTCTCTGAAAGCAAGCTCCCATAGGCAATAGTTTTGGAGATAATTGAGTCGGAATATGGATTTTTTGTTAAAAAAATGATAAAAAATATATATATATACGGTGGTTTTTCCGGAAATTACTAGTTTTTGGTTAATGTGAGCATTTTTTGAGTACAATGGGGTGAGAATATGTGGAAATTAATGTAATAATTTTTTTCTCTTTGAGAAATTTTGATTTTTAGCGTTATTTTCGGATTTTTGAGTATTTTTTTGTTATTTAAGAGCCTATAACTCCGAAATTTGACTTTCTATGAAAAAATGTTGTAGAGGAAAGTTGTTTGTATTTTTCTAATCTAAAGTAATATAAAGTTAAAAACATTGAAATTTGAAAAAATTGAATTTTTAAATTTTTGAAAGTACTGTAGTTTGTGTAATTTTCGACGAAAATGGCTGGCTAACGAACTCGATCTGTATTTTAACACTAACTTTGTGCATGCAAAGTTGCAAGTTGATACAATAAGTTTTTCAAAAGTTATCGTGGCGACACCATTGTGTCTACAGACAGACACGAAGACAGACATACGGACAGACACTTTTTTTAGACCATGTTTTTCGGACTCAGGGGACCCCAAAACGTCGAGATTTCATGAAATTAGCGAAAGTCAATTTTCGACCAAAACTAATACTTTCTCATATGATGAGAATGTAATAAAAAATTAGTTTTTTGCAAATAAGTCGAAAAGTTTTAAGTTTAGTGAAAAGTTGTCAACAGCAAAGTTGTAGCTGATGGTAAGAGGAGAAAAAAAGTCTCTGAAAGCAAGCTCCCATAGGCAATAGTTTTGGAGATAATTGAGTCGGAATATGGATTTTTTGTTAAAAAAATGATAAAAAATATATATATATACGGTGGTTTTTCCGGAAATTACTAGTTTTTGGTTAATGTGAGCATTTTTTGAGTACAATGGGGTGAGAATATGTGGAAATTAATGTAATAATTTTTTTCTCTTTGAGAAATTTTGATTTTTAGCGTTATTTTCGGATTTTTGAGTATTTTTTTGTTATTTAAGAGCCTATAACTCCGAAATTTGACTTTCTATGAAAAAATGTTGTAGAGGAAAGTTGTTTGTATTTTTCTAATCTAAAGTAATATAAAGTTAAAAACATTGAAATTTGAAAAAATTGAATTTTTAAATTTTTGAAAGTACTGTAGTTTGTGTAATTTTCGACGAAAATGGCTGGCTAACGAACTCGATCTGTATTTTAACACTAACTTTGTGCATGCAAAGTTGCAAGTTGATACAATAAGTTTTTCAAAAGTTATCGTGGCGACACCATTGTGTCTACAGACAGACACGAAGACAGACATACGGACAGACACTTTTTTTAGACCATGTTTTTCGGACTCAGGGGACCCCAAAACGTCGAGATTTCATGAAATTAGCGAAAGTCAATTTTCGACCAAAACTAATACTTTCTCATATGATGAGAATGTAATAAAAAATTAGTTTTTTTGCAAATAAGTCGAAAAGTTTTAAGTTTAGTGAAAAGTTGTCAACAGCAAAGTTGTAGCTGATGGTAAGAGGAGAAAAAAAGTCTCTGAAAGCAAGCTCCCATAGGCAATAGTTTTGGAGATAATTGAGTCGGAATATGGATTTTTTGTTAAAAAAATGATAAAAAATATATATATATACGGTGGTTTTTCCGGAAATTACTAGTTTTTGGTTAATGTGAGCATTTTTTGAGTACAATGGGGTGAGAATATGTGGAAATTAATGTAATAATTTTTTTCTCTTTGAGAAATTTTGATTTTTAGCGTTATTTTCGGATTTTTGAGTATTTTTTTGTTATTTAAGAGCCTATAACTCCGAAATTTGACTTTCTATGAAAAAATGTTGTAGAGGAAAGTTGTTTGTATTTTTCTAATCTAAAGTAATATAAAGTTAAAAACATTGAAATTTGAAAAAATTGAATTTTTAAATTTTTGAAAGTACTGTAGTTTGTGTAATTTTCGACGAAAATGGCTGGCTAACGAACTCGATCTGTATTTTAACACTAACTTTGTGCATGCAAAGTTGCAAGTTGATACAATAAGTTTTTCAAAAGTTATCGTGGCGACACCATTGTGTCTACAGACAGACACGAAGACAGACATACGGACAGACACTTTTTTAGACCATGTTTTTCGGACTCAGGGGACCCCAAAACGTCGAGATTTCATGAAATTAGCGAAAGTCAATTTTCGACCAAAACTAATACTTTCTCATATGATGAGAATGTAATAAAAAATTAGTTTTTTGCAAATAAGTCGAAAAGTTTTAAGTTTAGTGAAAAGTTGTCAACAGCAAAGTTGTAGCTGATGGTAAGAGGAGAAAAAAAGTCTCTGAAAGCAAGCTCCCATAGGCAATA
Source organism: Leptopilina heterotoma (assembly GCF_015476425.1). NCBI lineage: Eukaryota > Metazoa > Arthropoda > Insecta > Hymenoptera > Figitidae > Leptopilina > Leptopilina heterotoma. The sequence continues at coordinate 248,818 of NW_025111170.1, forward strand.
GTTTTGGAGATAATTGAGTCGGAATATGGATTTTTTGTTAAAAAAATGATAAAAAATATATATATATACGGTGGTTTTTCCGGAAATTACTAGTTTTTGGTTAATGTGAGCATTTTTGAGTACAATGGGGTGAGAATATGTGGAAATTAATGTAATAATTTTTTTCTCTTTGAGAAATTTTGATTTTTAGCGTTATTTTCGGATTTTTGAGTATTTTTTGTTATTTAAGAGCCTATAACTCCGAAATTTGACTTTCTATGAAAAAATGTTGTAGAGGAAAGTTGTTTGTATTTTTCTAATCTAAAGTAATATAAAGTTAAAAACATTGAAATTTGAAAAAATTGAATTTTTAAATTTTTGAAAGTACTGTAGTTTGTGTAATTTTCGACGAAAATGGCTGGCTAACGAACTCGATCTGTATTTTAACACTAACTTTGTGCATGCAAAGTTGCAAGTTGATACAATAAGTTTTTCAAAAGTTATCGTGGCGACACCATTGTGTCTACAGACAGACACGAAGACAGACATACGGACAGACACTTTTTTTAGACCATGTTTTTCGGACTCAGGGGACCCCAAAACGTCGAGATTTCATGAAATTAGCGAAAGTCAATTTTCGACCAAAACTAATACTTTCTCATATGATGAGAATGTAATAAAAAATTAGTTTTTTGCAAATAAGTCGAAAAGTTTTAAGTTTAGTGAAAAGTTGTCAACAGCAAAGTTGTAGCTGATGGTAAGAGGAGAAAAAAAGTCTCTGAAAGCAAGCTCCCATAGGCAATAGTTTTGGAGATAATTGAGTCGGAATATGGATTTTTTGTTAAAAAAATGATAAAAAATATATATATATACGGTGGTTTTTCCGGAAATTACTAGTTTTTGGTTAATGTGAGCATTTTTTGAGTACAATGGGGTGAGAATATGTGGAAATTAATGTAATAATTTTTTTCTCTTTGAGAAATTTTGATTTTTAGCGTTATTTTCGGATTTTTGAGTATTTTTTTGTTATTTAAGAGCCTATAACTCCGAAATTTGACTTTCTATGAAAAAATGTTGTAGAGGAAAGTTGTTTGTATTTTTCTAATCTAAAGTAATATAAAGTTAAAAACATTGAAATTTGAAAAAAATTGAATTTTTAAATTTTGAAAGTACTGTATTTTGTGTAATTTTCGACGAAAATGGCTGGCTAACGAACTCGATCTGTATTTTAACACTAACTTTGTGCATGCAAAGTTGCAAGTTGATACAATAAGTTTTTCAAAAGTTATCGTGGCGACACCATTGTGTCTACAGACAGACACGAAGACAGACATACGGACAGACACTTTTTTTAGACCATGTTTTTCGGACTCAGGGGACCCCAAAACGTCGAGATTTCATGAAATTAGCGAAAGTCAATTTTCGACCAAAACTAATACTTTCTCATATGATGAGAATGTAATAAAAATTAGTTTTTTGCAAATAAGTCGAAAAGTTTTAAGTTTAGTGAAAAGTTGTCAACAGCAAAGTTGTAGCTGATGGTAAGAGGAGAAAAAAAGTCTCTGAAAGCAAGCTCCCATAGGCAATAGTTTTGGAGATAATTGAGTCGGAATATGGATTTTTTGTTAAAAAAATGATAAAAAATATATATATATACGGTGGTTTTTCCGGAAATTACTAGTTTTTGGTTAATGTGAGCATTTTTTGAGTACAATGGGGTGAGAATATGTGGAAATTAATGTAATAATTTTTTTCTCTTTGAGAAATTTTGATTTTTAGCGTTATTTTCGGATTTTTGAGTATTTTTTTGTTATTTAAGAGCCTATAACTCCGAAATTTGACTTTCTATGAAAAAATGTTGTAGAGGAAAGTTGTTTGTATTTTTCTAATCTAAAGTAATATAAAGTTAAAAACATTGAAATTTGAAAAAATTGAATTTTTAAATTTTTGAAAGTACTGTAGTTTGTGTAATTTTCGACGAAAATGGCTGGCTAACGAACTCGATCTGTATTTTAACACTAACTTGTGCATGCAAAGTTGCAAGTTGATACAATAAGTTTTTCAAAAGTTATCGTGGCGACACCATTGTGTCTACAGACAGACACGAAGACAGACATACGGACAGACACTTTTTTTAGACCATGTTTTTCGGACTCAGGGGACCCCAAAACGTCGAGATTTCATGAAATTAGCGAAAGTCAATTTTCGACCAAAACTAATACTTTCTCATATGATGAGAATGTAATAAAAAATTAGTTTTTGCAAATAAGTCGAAAAGTTTTAAGTTTAGTGAAAAGTTGTCAACAGCAAAGTTGTAGCTGATGGTAAGAGGAGAAAAAAAGTCTCTGAAAGCAAGCTCCCATAGGCAATAGTTTTGGAGATAATTGAGTCGGAATATGGATTTTTTGTTAAAAAAAATGATAAAAAATATATATATATACGGTGGTTTTTCCGGAAATTACTAGTTTTTGGTTAATGTGAGCATTTTTTGAGTACAATGGGGTGAGAATATGTGGAAATTAATGTAATAATTTTTTTCTCTTTGAGAAATTTTGATTTTTAGCGTTATTTTCGGATTTTTGAGTATTTTTTTGTTATTTAAGAGCCTATAACTCCGAAATTTGACTTTCTATGAAAAAATGTTGTAGAGGAAAGTTGTTTGTATTTTTCTAATCTAAAGTAATATAAAGTTAAAAACATTGAAATTTGAAAAAATTGAATTTTTAAATTTTTGAAAGTACTGTAGTTTGTGTAATTTTCGACGAAAATGGCTGGCTAACGAACTCGATCTGTATTTTAACACTAACTTTGTGCATGCAAAGTTGCAAGTTGATACAATAAGTTTTTCAAAAGTTATCGTGGCGACACCATTGTGTCTACAGACAGACACGAAGACAGACATACGGACAGACACTTTTTTTAGACCATGTTTTTCGGACTCAGGGGACCCCAAAACGTCGAGATTTCATGAAATTAGCGAAAGTCAATTTTCGACCAAAACTAATACTTTCTCATATGATGAGAATGTAATAAAAAATTAGTTTTTTGCAAATAAGTCGAAAAGTTTTAAGTTTAGTGAAAAGTTGTCAACAGCAAAGTTGTAGCTGATGGTAAGAGGAGAAAAAAAGTCTCTGAAAGCAAGCTCCCATAGGCAATAGTTTTGGAGATAATTGAGTCGGAATATGGATTTTTTGTTAAAAAAATGATAAAAAATATATATATATACGGTGGTTTTTCCGGAAATTACTAGTTTTTGGTTAATGTGAGCATTTTTTGAGTACAATGGGGTGAGAATATGTGGAAATTAATGTAATAATTTTTTTCTCTTTGAGAAATTTTGATTTTTAGCGTTATTTTCGGATTTTTGAGTATTTTTTTGTTATTTAAGAGCCTATAACTCCGAAATTTGACTTTCTATGAAAAAATGTTGTAGAGGAAAGTTGTTTGTATTTTTCTAATCTAAAGTAATATAAAGTTAAAAACATTGAAATTTGAAAAAATTGAATTTTTAAATTTTTGAAAGTACTGTAGTTTGTGTAATTTTCGACGAAAATGGCTGGCTAACGAACTCGATCTGTATTTTAACACTAACTTTGTGCATGCAAAGTTGCAAGTTGATACAATAAGTTTTTCAAAAGTTATCGTGGCGACACCATTGTGTCTACAGACAGACACGAAGACAGACATACGGACAGACACTTTTTTTAGACCATGTTTTTCGGACTCAGGGGACCCCAAAACGTCGAGATTTCATGAAATTAGCGAAAGTCAATTTTCGACCAAAACTAATACTTTCTCATATGATGAGAATGTAATAAAAAATTAGTTTTTTGCAAATAAGTCGAAAAGTTTTAAGTTTAGTGAAAAGTTGTCAACAGCAAAGTTGTAGCTGATGGTAAGAGGAGAAAAAAAGTCTCTGAAAGCAAGCTCCCATAGGCAATAGTTTTGGAGATAATTGAGTCGGAATATGGATTTTTTGTTAAAAAAATGATAAAAATATATATATATACGGTGGTTTTTCCGGAAATTACTAGTTTTTGGTTAATGTGAGCATTTTTTGAGTACAATGGGGTGAGAATATGTGGAAATTAATGTAATAATTTTTTCTCTTTGAGAAATTTTGATTTTTAGCGTTATTTTCGGATTTTTGAGTATTTTTTTGTTATTTAAGAGCCTATAACTCCGAAATTTGACTTTCTATGAAAAAATGTTGTAGAGGAAAGTTGTTTGTATTTTTCTAATCTAAAGTAATATAAAGTTAAAAACATTGAAATTTGAAAAAATTGAATTTTTAAATTTTTGAAAGTACTGTAGTTTGTGTAATTTTCGACGAAAATGGCTGGCTAACGACTCGAATCTGTAGTTTAACACTAACTTTGTGCATGCAAAGTGCAAGTTGATACAATAAGTTTTTCAAAAGTTATCGTGGCGACACCATTGTGTCTACAGACAGACACGAGACGACATACGGACAGACATTTTTTAGACCATGTTTTTTCGGACTCAGGGGCGGGACCACCAAAACGTCGAGATTTTCATGAAATTAGCGAAAGTCAATTTTCGACCGAAATAACAATACTTTCCTCATTGACTGAGAATGTAATAAAAAATTTAGTTTTTTGCAATAATTCGTCGAAAAATTTTTAAGTTTACGTGAAAAGTTGTCAACAGCAAACAGTTGTAGCGTG